>NW_021295615.1:0-2330 GCF_002162155.2 Triticum dicoccoides | reverse complement strand
CGATGAGCCATCTAAGTCGCCGTCCGTGGTGACCATCCCTGCACGGGGCTGCGGTGAAGGTGAGGTAGGCCACAATGACGAGGTGGGCCGCGAGCTAGTACCATATGGCAGGGAGCAGGACCGCTCCGATGACCAGGCAAAACTGCCGACGTTTAGGGTATGAATCTTACCTATTCGTACAAAATGAGTATGAACTGATTCAGTACTAGTGTATATCGAATGAGTTCTTGTTCAGTACTAGTGTATGTCAAACTGGTGGATATTCCTATACTAGTGTACGCACTACATGGATGTATTCGTGTGTGTACTATTGTGTTTGCCCGTTTAATTAACAAGTTAATATCTATAAGCTTCCAGTTAAGATTCTTCTGTTGCATGTTTTTGGTGCGAAGAATGCTAAGTAGTTACTGGTAACTCTGATTTTAAATATTGCTATTTAGGGATCACAATATTTCAATTTTTACTGAAACTGAAAACTATCTTCCATACAGTTCAGAAACTTGGTTGTTTGTGTTCTTGTTAAAAATAAAAGAAATTGAATACGCAAAGCATGGCTGAACTACAAACATACTTTTATGATTTTAGATTCAAGTCACTATTAAGAAAACACATAATTCTCATTCTTGGACCGGACGCTGTCGGATTCCTTAAACAAACTGCAAAATATCAATTTCCATGCACGGCTTGCGAACCTGCACCTGCAGTTTTCATGGTCAGATGCATCATGCATGGCATGAGTGAATGGTACCTCAGTCATGGCCTCATGTGACCCTGAAGAATATAAGTAGATGAAACCAAGTGAAATTTATTTGGCTAGTCTCTATCAAGTTCATGCTATACTGACAAAAAAATGCCATGATTGAATTTCAGTGCATATTATCGTCCACTAAAATGCATTTTGAGCAAACTGTTAGCTTCAACGATCAGGGTAGGTGCGACAGAATAGAGTCTCACAATTATCTTAGTCCATGATCATAACCTCTATACATATTAATATAATCTCTATATGCTTTCTGCTCTAGGTAATAGTACGTGCATGCGTGAATAGTAGAAAAGGATTCCTATACTAGTGTACGCCAAACTGAATAATAGTCTTATACTAGTGTATGCAGTACATGTATGTATTCGTGTGTGCACTATTGTGTTTTCCCGTTTGACTAATTAGTTAATATCTATAAACTTCCAATTAAGATTCTTCTGTTGTATGATTTTGGTGGAAAGAATGTTAATTAGTTACCGGTTATTCTCATTTTAAATATTGCTATTTAGCGATCACAATATTTCCGATTTTTACATTTTAAAGATTCTGTACCTTGGTTCATTTTTACTAAAACTGAAGACTATCTTCTATACAGTTTAGAAACTTGGTTGTTTTGTATTATGCATAGTTTACATGCTTCTCAAGATGAAGCACAACTCTCAGCTGTGGCAAACACTGAAAATGTGAACTCAGCTAGTGCCCCAGCATCTGATGCTCAGGCCACTCCAATATGTGAAGCTGCTCCATCTCAAATTGCTACTGCTGGTACAACAAGCAAAGTTGGTAGTAAGAGGAAGCTCACATCAGCAGTATGGGATGAGATGGAAAAGAAACTTATTGATGGAGTATGGAAAGCTGAATGCAATTATTGTCACACAAAACTTAGTGCGCTTGGTACACATGGAACCAAACATTTGCATGCTCATTTGGCCTCTTGTCCTGCTAGGCATGTACCTATGGGTCCAAAGCAACAGAAATTAAAGTTGACAGCAGCTGAAGGTGGAAAAGTAAATGTTGAAAATTACACTTTTGATCAAGAGAAGGCTAGGAGAGAGCTTGCACTGATGATCTGCGAACATGAGTACCCTTTATCTATGGTGGATCACCATGGTTTTCGTAGGTTTTGTTCTTATTTGCAACCATTGTTCAAGATGGTGAGCAGAAATACTATTAGGAATGACATTGTAGCTATGCATTCTACTCAGAGGAAGAAGATGGTGAATTTTTTTGCAAGCTTCAAACACCGAGTGGCTGTCACTACAGATTTGTGGACAGCAGGCTATCAAAAGAGAGGTTACATGGCTGTTACGGCACACTACATAGATGATTCTTGGAACCTGAAGAGCTTTCTTATAAGGCAAAATTCTAAATATTCCAGAATTTAAATTATTACCATGGTTATGTAGCCACTCATGATTTATTTATGTTTATGGTGTCAGGTTTGCTTATGTGCCATGCCCACATACAACTGAGGTCATATGTGAAGCCTTGTATGAGTGTCTTGTTAAGTGGCACCTAGAGAGGAAGATTTCCACTATCACATTGGACAACTGCACATCTAATGAGAAAG
>NW_021295614.1:0-1412 GCF_002162155.2 Triticum dicoccoides | reverse complement strand
AAGCATGAATAAAACGAAATATCAGCACCAGGAGAAGCACTAGCATGCAGTGGCAGCGGCTGCGTCGTCGTCGGGCCTGCTGACACACCCGAGGTGGCCGAGCAACGCCCAGAGGAGCGTTATCAGCTCGCCGCCACGGGCGATGGCCTCCGCGTGCCCATTAAGGTTGTCCGATGGAGCGACGTACATGAGCATCTCCGCCCAGAAGCCGGCGAGGAGCTCCCATGCCTTCTCCTCTCCTTCGGGCAGCTCCACCAGCAGCCTCCCGAGCTCCGCGCCATTCTTGAGCACTTCATGCTCTGATCTTGTGCTCAGCTGCTCGAATAGCTTCTGGTACTTCACTTGGGGCGTTGCTTCAGGCCTGATAGCACTGACGAGGATGAGCTCTGCTTCCTTCTTGACGGCTTTGTACATGCTCTTACACCAGCGCTCGAAGTCGGGGAGTAGCTCAGGACAGTGGGCCACCAGGTAGGCGCAATACCGTGACAGGTGAGTAGCAATAATCTTGTGGTCAGAGGGAGGAAGCTGTGGGTCTGATCTTACTTCAAGGATGCTGGTGGCGATGTGACACACAAGCATGATGTCTGCTGTACCATTGGCTCCATTGAACGTCCAAAGCAGGTTGTCGCCGACTTGTAGCTGCGGGCTCTTGCACAAAGATGTTATCATGCCATTGTTTCCGGCTCGCACATGCTTTCTCAATGATTGCACAATAGCAACCTTCACCTCTCTTGGTATCTTCTTCTTTTTGTCGGGAACAGGAATGAGACCGCAAAGTGGAGCCAGTGGAATTTTCCTTGGATGTAGCACTATGATTGAGCACAGGTTCATTTTGTCTTCCCAATGCTTCAACATCTCGCATTTGCACTTCAATAGATGGCCAACCCATTTCTTCATGGCAGGAGATTGTTGCCATGAAGCATGGTTTCTATAGAGGCGAATAAGGGATACTTTTGTCCAGTTAGAGCAGATGTAAGAAGCAATCTCCCTCACCTCAGTAAGCAAAACTAGAGCAAGAAGCGAGCACACTGGCAGCAGTTCAAAGAGTTCACTTCCAAACTTTGTCTTTTGATTGCCTTCTGTGTTGCACTTATTGACACATACCAACTGTGGTATAACAGAAAATCCTTGCCTGAAATCATCCACAAGCTCTCCCACTATGAAACGAACTATCCAAAATAAGCAGTAACAGGTGCTTAATAGTGAAATAAATATACTCAATACGGGTGGCCAACTCTTGGAATACGAGACTGCGAGGGCAGAATAATAATAATCATGAAGAAAAGTAAGCTCATATGCAATCACCCCAAGTACCCTCTCATCATCTCTCTTCTCGAGCAATATATGCCGTAAAAAGTTATGAGCCTTCATGAAGGCAGCATCAGCAATTGTGTACCTTGCAAATCGACATC
>NW_021295613.1:0-1130 GCF_002162155.2 Triticum dicoccoides | reverse complement strand
GTGTAAGGTTGGTCCGGGCCGCTTCATCCCACAATACCGTTGAGCAAGAAAAGACTAGTAGAGGCAAGTAAGATGACAAAATCCACGCCCACAACAAAGTTGTGTTCTACTCGTGCAAAGAGAACTACGCATAGACCTAGCTCTGATACCACTGTTGGGGAACGTTGCAGAAAATTAAAAATTTTCCTACGGTTTCACCAAGATCCATCTATGAGTTCATCTAAGCAACGAGTCTAGGGAGAGAGTTTGCATCTACATACCACTTGTAGATCGCGTGCGGAAGCTTGCAAGGTGATGATGTAGTCGTACTCGACGTGATCCAAATCACCGATGACCTGCGCCGAACGGACGGCACCTCCGCGTTCAACACACGTACGGAACAGCCATGTCTCCTCCTTCTTGATCCAGCAAGGAAGGGAGGAGAGGTTGAGGGAGATGGCACCAGCAGCAGCACGACGGCGTGGTGTTGGTGGAGCTGCAGTACTCCGGCAGAGCTTCGCTAAGCACTATGGAGGTGGAGGAGGTGGTGGGGAGGGAGAAGAAGGCAACCAAAGGCCAGGGCGTTCAGGTATGAAGTCCCTCCTCTCCCCCCACTATATATAGGGGTGCCAAGGGGGGGTGGCCGGCCCTAGGAGATCAAATCTCCTAGGGGGTGCGGCGGCCAAGGGGGGTTTTCCCTCCCCCCAAGGCACCTAGGAGGTGCCTTACCCTCCTAGGACTCTTGCCCCCCTTGAACCCTAGGCGCATGGGCCTATATGGGGCTGGTGCCCTTGGCCCATTAGGCCAAGGCGCACCCCCACACAGCCCATGTGGCCCCCCGGGACAGGTGGACCCACCCGGTGGACCCCCGGGACCCTTCCGGTGGTCCCGGTACAATACCGATAACCCCGAAACTTGTCCCGATGCCCGAAACAGGACTTCCCATATATAAATCTTTACCTCCGGACCATTCCGGAACTCCTCGTGACGTCCGGGATCTCATCCGGGACTCCGAACAACATTCGGGTTACTGCATATACATATCCCTATAACCCTAGCGTAACTGAACCTTAAGTGTGTAGACCCTACGGGTTCGGGAGACATGCAGACATGACCGAGACTCTCTCAGTCAATAACCATCAGCGGGATCT
>NW_021295612.1:0-946 GCF_002162155.2 Triticum dicoccoides | reverse complement strand
AGGCTTTCCGTGAGCATCATATTCCGGAGGGTCTCATGGACCGTAAACGTGAAGAATTTTGCAGTTTCACCCAAGGCCGACTTTCTGTGGATGTTTACAGCAGGGAGTTTGGTAATCTCGCACGATATGCAACTGAGGAAGTGTCTACCGATGCCAAGAAGCAAGCAAGGTTCCGTAAGGGCCTTAGTCCTGAGCTTCGCCGCGACCTCCGTCTGCATGAGTGCACATCCTTCCAGAAACTTGTCAACAAAGCCATCAGTGCTGAAACTGGTCAGACTGACTATGACGCAACACGCAAGCATGACCGTGATATGGGTTCCTCATCCGGTGCTGGTCCTCAGAAGCGCCGCGTGTGGGTACCCAACACCGCCCTGCCACCCAGGTTTACACCGAGGCCATCCTTCCAGGCGCCTCGCCCCGTTCAACAGTCTGTACCGGCCAAGCCCTATGGGGGTCCAACCAACAATGCTCCTCCATGTACCAGTTCCATGACTTGTTTCAAGTGTGGGGAATCTGGCCACTATATGCGTGAGTGTCCCCAGACCAACCCCAATCAATCTGCTAAAGCTGTTGGCCGTGGCAAGCCGACAGGAAAAGTATTCCACGCCAAGCCGGTCACCGCTACACGTGGCCATGTCAACTGTATCTCTGCCGAAGAAGCTCAAGAGGATCCCAACGTCGTTCTCGGTACGCTTCTTGTTAATTGCCACCCGGCATCTGTTCTTTTCGATACAGGAGCCTCTCATTCTTTTATATCCGAAAATTATGCTCGTTTGCATAACGTTGCATTCTGTGACATGCCATCCACTATGGAAATTTCTACCCCTGGTTCTAGATGGCAGACCTCTAGGGTAAGTTATGGAAATGAAATCCAAGTCGACAGACTTGTTTTCCTCGCATCTTTGATAGCCCTTAAATTTTCAGATATTAATATCATTCTGGGTAT
>NW_021295611.1:0-775 GCF_002162155.2 Triticum dicoccoides | reverse complement strand
ACGTTTGACCACGGGATCTAGCCCTTTGACTTTGCATGGACGGGTTTTGACCAGTGGACCTCCCCACCCGGTTGTGTTAGGTCAGCCCATAGGAACACTTTGGAGCAACATTTGGGCCAGACCCACAGCAAGATCCCCTCCGTGTAGACCCCGCGCGTCCGTTTCCCCCCTCCAGGTGCCGACGGCGGTGCCGTCCGTGAGGGGGGGCACACCCCGGACACGCGTGCCGGGTGTTTGCAATCGCCACAACACTTCCAGACTTGTGAGAGGCCGCCTACACAAGATTTGGAGGCATGCTAGCCCCCGGAGGCCGCCGGCCACAGCCGTAGACGCGCGAAGGGCAATCCGCGTAGAGGGAATTTTTCGGATGCTTCTCCATCACCAAAAATTATGAAAAAATACCATCGTTCCTATAGCACATGTGCCCACGTCGTGCAAAAAAACTCATGATTTTATCGAGCTCCAAGTATTTAGTAATATTGACGCCGCATCGTTACCGCAGAACGTCTACTACCGTGTCATCGCCGTCCGTGAGGGGGGGCCACGCCCCGGAGACGCGTCCCGGCTCTTCGGACATGCCACCACACCACCCCGCATGTATGAGGGCCCGGTGCGACGCTCCGATGGCATTGCTACCCCCAGTGCCCCCGTCCCGCCTAATCCTGTAGCGTTTGACCACGGGATCTAGCCCTTTGACTTTGCCCGGACGGGCTTTGACCAGTGGACCTCCCCACCCGGTTGTGTTAGGTCAGCCCATAGGAACACTTTGGAGCAA
>NW_021295610.1:0-1717 GCF_002162155.2 Triticum dicoccoides | reverse complement strand
AGAGAGAGAGAGAGAGAGAGAGAGAGAGAGAGGTTTTGGATTCCCTATGAATATAATCTCATAGGGCACGGATTACTGGAAATTTATAGCTCCCACTATCTCCACCACACCGACGCCCTGCCACTACGCACCTCTTCTCATGTCAACCCCACCACAACCACGGAGAAGAATTTGTTCTCAGAGTTTGTTGAGCATGGCGAGCAGTTTAGAGCATTAGGGTGTAGTTCTAGACTACTAGCTCTTGTTCTGTGTCACTGATCGTATATTGGAATTTATACCTCTAGTAATATTGTTCCGTCATGTTCATGTAGTTGAGCGTTGGGTATTTAATCGTCAAACCGCCCTTTCGTACATATATTTGGGCCATATACATGTCGTGGTGGTGTTCAGACTCTCCCTCACGCGGATTTCGTACGCCACGCCCATCTATGGGCTCGGGCTTTCTAGGGTGTTGACCGACATCGAGAGTGATTTGACCGGGGTGTATTACTCTTGATCTTTGCTACAGTAGGTCATGGTGAGGTATCAGAGCAATTTTGAGCGCATGCATGCACAAGATTTTGGCTTTTTTCGGAATTTTCACCTTCCAAACTAGGTCCTATATATTCCTATCGGCTACGTCATGTGAAGAGGAAGAAGCTTACAATGTTTCTTCGAGATTAAACACATGAAGCATGCAATGTTTCTTTCAGATTCAACACAATATCGCCACGACTAGTTTGACAGCTTTAGGGGTTGCGTTTCTCGATGCCACCCATTTCCAAGAAATGTTGCGCGCTCTAGTTTCATAGTTGTCATTTCTCTCTTTATCCCTGATATCTATATGTATATTCCAAGTTTGGGAACATTGTTGATCGGCTATACAAGTCAGAGCTGCACCTTTGGCTTATTATTCGACTCCACTATTGAAAAACGAGCTCATATATATGTTGCTCGACCACACAAGGAAGTTACAATATATATAGTAGGACGGAGAGTGGAAATTGATGTTTGGTACTCACTGCTAGCTCTCCGTAGCTGCAATCGCAATCATGTCCGGCTGCAGTTTTGGTCGTGATTCATGCATCAAGTAACATTAATAGAGATACATGAAGGTTTTAATATGCATAAATATTAAATAGGTGTATACTGTAATATAATGGGCCCATATCACTACTGGCTCAACCCTCTGAAGCAGGTTGAAGAGCCATTTAAGGCCGTGACGCTTTGCAAACTCACAGGGTGGAAAAGAAATAGCCATCAACAGGCCCAGCTCCAAATAGGGGATAGAGGAATCAGGTCGACGCCCATCTCCTCTTACCCTACACACAAAAAAGGCTATCCTGTCCTTTTGCTGAGTGCGAGTTGTTTTTACACCACAAAAAAATATGCTAACGAGACACGAGGTGTAGTGCCGACCTCGGTCCCTTGTTCTGTTGGTGCTTCATCCTGTCTTTTTGGCGTGGATGGTATGTGTTGCAGCGTGCCTCAGGAGCGAAGCCAAGATAAAAGGTCGCTGTGGTCAACATGAACAAGTAACACTAATGTATCCCTTAAAAACAAAGTTGCAAAATGTATGACTTAAAATGCGTAGGTCGTGATTATGAGGAGATGCATGTGACTAAAAATTTACACGTGACATTATGATGGGATGTGACTTGAGGCCTAATCTTGATTGTGTAATTCACGTGATAAGATTAACAGCCCAGACCTTCAAGCAATTATAAGAAAAAGATCA
>NW_021295609.1:0-905 GCF_002162155.2 Triticum dicoccoides | reverse complement strand
TGCTTAAGGTCGGCTTCAATGAAACAACCCACCATGTACTCCTACATGGCCTCTCATCGATACCTTTACCAAATCGTGTTCACCACACCACTCTCATTACCGACGTAATCATTTCACTCTAGCCCATCACCCCGATGAACCAGACCTGACACGACTCTAAGCATAGCAGGCATAGCAAGGTAGGAACAACACATACATAGGGCTCAATCAACTCCTACACATGCTAGTGGGTTTCATCTAGTTACTGTGGCAATGACAGGTCATGCAGAGGAAATGGGTTCAACTACCGTAGCACACAGCAGTTTGAATCGCGTTGTCTTAATGCAGTAAAAGAGAGCAGGAGCGAGAACATGGGATTGTATCGATATGATCAAATGGTTGGTTGCTTGCCTGATGGTTCGATGCACTGATACGGTTCTTCGTTAGGGTAATCGCGGTACTCCTCGGAGGCAGAACCTGTCGCAAGTACATCAATACACAACCATCACCAAACAATGTGCAACAATATGATGCATGCATGAAACATAGCAATATGAGTGTGTTGGGCTAATGCAACTAAAACCAGAAGGGTTTGAACAAATTTGAATCAAGGATTCAAATTTCAAATTCAAATATGGCCTTTTAAAGTGCTTTTCCTTGTTCTGCTTGAAACATCAATTTAACTTGTTTGATCATGCATGAAAATAGTACAGATGGATAGATTGGATTTTTCTGATCATTTTTCATATATAATTTGTCCAATTTGGAGTTACAGAATAAAAGTTATGAATTTTTGAAGTTTAAATAATATTCTGGAATTTCCTGATTTAATTTAAATCCAGAAATATAATTATTGCGCCAGCATGACGTCAGCATGACGTCAGTGGTCAACTGCGGCTGTCTGGGGTCAAACCTGACGTGTGGGG
>NW_021295608.1:0-2177 GCF_002162155.2 Triticum dicoccoides | reverse complement strand
AAACGAACTACACGATCTTTTATGCTATGCTTAGGATTGGGTCTTGTCCATCACATCATTCTCCTAATGATGTGATCCCGTTATCAACGACATCCAATGTCCATAGTCAGGAAACCATGACTATCTGTTGATCACAACGAGCTGGTCAACTAGAGGCTTACCAGGGACATAGTGTGGTCTAAGTATTCACACGTGTATTACGATTTCCGGATAATACAGTTATAGCATGAATAAAAGACAATTATCATGAACAATGAAATATAATAATACTTTTATTATTGCCTCTAGGGCATATTTCCAACAGTCTCCCACTTGCACTAGAGTCACCAATCTAGTTACATTGTGATGAATCGAACACCCATAGAGTTCTGGTGTTGATCATGTTTTGCACGCGAGAGAGGTTTAGTCAGCGGATCTGCGACATTCAGATCCGTGTGCCCTTTGCAAATCTCTATGTCTCCATCTTGAACATTTTCACGGATGGAGTTGAAACGACGCTTGATGTGCCTGGTCTTCTTGTGAAACCTGGGCTCCTTTGCGAGGGCAATAGCTCCAGTGTTGTCACAGAAGAGTTTGATTGGCCCCGACGCATTGGGTATGACTCCTAGGTCGGTGATGAACTCCTTCACCCAAATCGCTTCATGTGTTGCCTCCGAGGCTGCCATGTACTCCGCTTCACACGTAGATCCCGCCACGACGCTCTGCTTGCAGCTGCACCAGCTTACTGCTCCACCATTCAACATATACACGTATCCGGTTTGTGACTTAGAGTCATCCAGATCTGAGTCGAAGCTAGCATCGACGTAACCCTTTACGACGAGCTCTTCGTCTCCTCCATAAACGAGAAACATGTCCTTTGTCCTTTTCTGGTACTTCAGGATATTCTTGACCGCTGTCCAGTGTTCCTTGCCGGGATTACTTTGGTATCTTGCTACCAAACTTACGGCAAGGTTTACATCGGGTCTGGTACACAGCATGGCATACATAATAGATCCTATGGCTGAAGCATAGGGGATGACACTCATCTCTTCTTTATCTTTTGCCATGGTCGGTGACTGAGCTGAGCTCAGTCTCATACCTTGTAACATAGGCAAGAACCCCTTCTTGGACTGATCCATTCTGAATCTCTTCAAAATCTTATCAAGGTATGTGCTTTGTGAAAGACCTATGAGGCGTCTCGATCTATCTCTATAGATCTTGATGCCTAATATATAAGCAGCTTCTCCAAGGTCCTTCATTGAAAAACACTTATTCAAGTAGGCCTTAATGCTGTCCAGAAATTCTATATTATTTCCCATCAGGAGTATGTCATCTACATATAATATGAGAAATGCTACAGAGCTCCCACTCACTTTCTTGTAAACGCAGGCTTCTCCATAAGTCTGCATAAACCCAAACGCTTTGATCATCTCATCAAAGCGAATGTTCCAACTCCGAGATGCTTGCACCAGTCCATAAATGGATCGCTGGAGCTTGCATACTTTGTTAGCGTTCCGAGGATCGACAAAACCTTCCGGCTGCATCATATACAGTTCTTCCTTAAGATGCCCGTTAAGGAATGCTGTTTTGACATCCATCTGCCATATCTCATAATCATAGTATGCGACAATTGCTAACATGATTCGGACGGACTTTAGCTTCGCTACGGGAGAGAATGTCTCGTCGTAGTCAATCCCTTGAACCTGTCGATAACCCTTAGCGATAAGTCGAGCTTTATAGATGGTAACATTACCATCCGCGTCCGTCTTCTTCTTAAAGATCCATTTGTTTTCTATCGCTCGCCGATCATCGGGCAAGTCTGTCAAAGTCCATACTTTGTTTTCATACATGGATTCTATCTCGGATTTCATGGCTTCAAGCCATTTGTTGGAATCCGGGCCCGCCATTGCTTCTTCATAGTTCGAAGGTTCATTGTTGTCTAACAACATGATTTCCAGGATAGGGTTGCCGTACCACTCTGGTGCGGAACGTGTCCTTGTGGACCTACGAAGTTCAGCAGTAACTTGATCCGAAGTACCTTGATCATTATCATGGTTTTCCTCTTCAGTTGGTGTGGGCATCACAGGAACGGTTTCCTGTGCTGCGTCACTATCCCGCTCAAGAGGTAGTACTTCATCGAGTTCTACTTTCCTCCCACTTACTTCTTTCGAGAGAAACTCTTTTTCCAGAAAGCATCC
>NW_021295607.1:9267-13179 GCF_002162155.2 Triticum dicoccoides | reverse complement strand
CCCTGATCATCTCTGTCGTCTGTCCAAGGCAATTTATGGTCTGAAGCAGGCTCCTCGTGCTTGGCATGCTCGTCTTGCAATGGCTCTTCGTGCTCATGGTTTTGCATCATCAACTGCTGACTCCTCATTGTTTCTTCTTCAAAGGCCTGAGGTTACTATGTACTTGTTGGTCTATGTAGATGATATCATTTTGGTCAGCTCCTCTCAGTCGGCTGCTACTGCGCTTGTTCGCTCACTTGGTGCTGATTTTGCGGTCAAGGACCTTGGGAAGCTTCATTACTTTCTTGGTGTGGAGGTTACTTCTCGTGATGCTGGACTTGTTATGACGCAGAAGAAGTACTCTCTGGATTTGTTGCAGCGAGCTGGGATGCTTAAGTGCAAACCGATGACTACACCCATGTCTACCACTAATAAGCTCAATGCTGTTGATGGTGTGCTTCTTTCTTCTTCTGATGCGACAGAGTACAGGAGTATTGTTGGTGGGCTCCAGTACTTGACGATCACGCGACCAGACATTTCCTATGCTGTTAACTGAGTCTGCCAGTATCTGCAGTCACCCCGTGGCACTCATTGGTCTGCTGTTAAGCGGATTTTGCGCTATATTCGTTTCACGGTGGCTCATGGTTTGCATATTCGGCCGTCTGAGTCTGGTTGTCTTTCAGCATATTCTGATGCAGACTGGGCTGGCAATCCGGATGACAGGCGATCCACGGGGGGTTATGCTGTCTTCTTTGGCTCTAACCTGATTGCCTGGAGTGCTCGGAAACAGGCTACTGTCTCGCGTAGCAGTACTGAGGCTGAGTATAAGGCTGTGGCCAATGCCACATCAGAGATCATCTGGGTACAGTCCTTGCTTCAGGAGTTAAGTATACCCCAATCACAGCCTCCTGTTCTTTGGTGTGATAACATCGGTGCTACATACCTTTATGCAAATACGGTATTCCATGCCCGAACAAAACACATTAAAGTTGACTATCACTTTGTGCGTGAACGTGTCTCTCAGAAGCAACTACAGATCAAGTTTATTTCTTCCAAGGATCAACTTGCTGACATCTTCACCAAGCCATTGCCTTTGCCACAGTTTGAGACTTGCAGGCGCAATCTTACCCTTCTAGATTCATTAGAAAGTGGCTAAGATTAAGGGAGGGTGTTAGACTGTATTTACATGTGTATATTGTAACGTTGTATACCACCTCATTATATATATATGTGATAGGCCACCCCTAGAGTGTTGTGCCGGTTCCCCCCAAAGCCTATTGTCTTACATCTTTTAGTTCGCTGGAGATTAGATGGTGTAAATAATCATTTGCGTGATTAATTGGTCGCCTCTGCTGTGCTGCTTACCGAAATATATGTATCTCCCTGCTTACCTATGTACGGCAGAGATGCATACATGTCTTACCTTCAGCAGCGGGGAGTCAAAGAAATCTGGATATCTCCATTCTATCTGAAACTGGTTTATGAAATCTACTCCCTCCGTTCCTAAATACTTGTCTTTCTAGGCATTTCAACAAGTGACTACATACGGAGCAAAATGAGTGAATCCACACTCTAAAATATGTCTACATACATCCGTATATAGTAGTCATTTGAAATATCTAGAAAGACAAATATTTAGGAACGGAGGGAGTATCTGACTGCGAAGAAGATGGCAAAACTACTACCAAGAGTATTCGGTCACGACGGTCAGTGATGCTTCCTTATCAGAAATCATGAATAACATATATGTAACTGGCCGATTGGTCAAAAGGGCCATTGAACTCTTGCCTTTGGACGTCAAGTTCGAGGCGAAAAAGGCTATCAAGTCACAAACTCTAGTAGATTTTCTAGCCGATTAGTTGGAGGCATGTATGCTGGCTTCCTCCCTTGATTCAAGTCTCTTGCCAGATTAGTTGGAGGATCTCAAGCTCATTGTTGATGGATCTAGCATGATTCGGGTTACCGAGGTGGCACAGATGATGTGGCAGCAATGGAGGCGACCTCAGAGATAGTGTCTCTTCATCATTGCGGTTGTGGCGTCAGACCTCTTCTAATGGATAGTTGCTTAGATGAGGCGCTAAGCACATTAAATAGTTTAGCAACTATAGTTTCTAAGGCTTAGACTAGTGACATATGCATGAAACTAGTCTAAGTTACTACCTTCATAACGCAAAGTAACATAATAGTAGTATCATGGATGGCTTCATTTATTAACTTGTAGACTCATCTTGTCTTGGGAAGTGCTATGTTACAGTAACATATTATGTTACCACCTCTCATTAACTACTTGCCACGTAAGCAAAATTTTCTTGAAATGCGCTATGTTACTACATAAGTTACTCTCACTATGACTAGCCTAATGCATTGGTGCTTAAGTTGTTGTTCCTAAGCTCCCTTCATTTAATGACTTACCAACTAAACTCTTTCATGCATTGGTGAGCTTGCTTCGTTTAAATGTTTGGCCTAGGTTTGCGCGCTTGGCATTGGTTCTTTCTGGGTCACCAAACTCATCTCTCTCCTCTTAATTGTCTTGCCACATCAGATTTTTTTTTGTCTACGTGGCAGGCTTAGCACTTGTACAATGTGGAGCATTGGGAGGGGCCTCATATATACTTCTTTGAAACCTTGTCTGCTGCTTGCTGAAATACTACTACTTACTTCAGTGCTAGCTGTATATTATAGTGTGTACTGTAAGACTATGGAGAAAATTGTACTAGAATTTTTTTTGGGATCAAGCTATGGTATAAAATACCTGGAAAATCATTTTATTCATTCCAGTAATTAAGTTCCTGAGATGAGATCATCTATCTTATTCTTATCTGTGATAACAACATATGCCCAGCTGGTCTGGTCTCATGTATAGGTATAGCAGCCGGAGCCGGACCTGGTGTACATATAAAGAGTAGAAGAAGCAATCAGTCAATCAATCTAGTTTTTATTAAAGCTAATGGCTAGTTGGGAAGCCGCCTAGAATTATTCTGCTCATTTGTTAAACCATCATAACATCCTACACAAATGATTATTCTGCTCATTTATTATACAATTGTTATTCTGCCGTCACGATAATCAAAATATGGCAGACTACGTATTCAAATACACATCACATCATAAGCCAAGGGCGACCAAGTCAAGTCTCGAAGGCGAGAATACATCAAGCGGATCCAAAGTATTATGAGTAATAGCATCTCCAGCCGCGCCTCAGAACGGCCTTTCCAGGCGATTTTTCGCGTCGGCGTCGAAAAAACGGCCCAGTCACGCCCAGGAGCCCGATTTTTGCCGGCCTGGGCCGAAATCAGCGCCGGCGGACCCAGGGCGAACCCGGTGCGCTGGGGCCGCCCAGGGGCGCAGGGGCGAGTGGTTTTGGCGCGAAGCAGACACGGGCCTGCCGAGTCAGCGAGACGGGCGCTTCGTCGCCCTCATCGCCTCGGTTTCCGCGGGAATCAATGCCAAGGCTGCCGCGCTGCCGCCGCCGGTCAGCCTTGCCATTGATTCCTCATGGGCGGTGCGTCACGGGGCGGCACAGCGACACCTGCCCTCCCGCCATGCGTACTCACGGGCGCGGCTATATAAGCCGGCGCCCTCCCTCGCCTCAGGTTACACCAGCCCAAGCCGCCGAGCTCTCTCCCTCTGCCATGCACCGTCGCCGCCGAGCCCTCCCTCTCCCTCTCCCGTGCGCCGCCTCCGATTCCACCCTCACTCCGACAGCTCCCCAATGGCCGAACGCTTCCCCGGCGACGAGGCAGCGGCCAATGGCTTCGGCCGCCGCTCGCTCCGCGAACAGGAGTCCTGGCTCCTGTTC
The DNA here is from genome assembly GCF_002162155.2 of Triticum dicoccoides. Classification (NCBI taxonomy): domain Eukaryota; kingdom Viridiplantae; phylum Streptophyta; class Magnoliopsida; order Poales; family Poaceae; genus Triticum; species Triticum dicoccoides. The sequence continues at coordinate 9,401 of NW_021295607.1, read as the reverse complement.
GAGGCCAACATCCCGGCGCCACCGGACATACGCGCTGGGCCGTCGGGATGGCGGCTCAGCAACGGGGGAGTGCTCGTTCCCCCGCTGCCTGACGCCGTGGCGCAGCCCGCCTACTTCGCTGACGAGGTCGAGCT
>NW_021295607.1:6662-7596 GCF_002162155.2 Triticum dicoccoides | reverse complement strand
GCCGACATTCTCGGAAGCGATCCAAGGGCACTGGGAGAGGCAAGGAGATCCACAATAACAATACGGAAGCCGCTGATAACGGTGCCACTCCGGATGATGCCGAGGACCAGGATAATGGCGATAACGCGACGCCTGGTCAGTTTGAAGGCCCAACAGGGATGTCCGACAATGAGGACCTTGAAGATCCAGAGGATTGAGAAGATAGTAACTATCTCCCTGAATCCGAGGAGGAGGTCAGCCTCGGACCCGAGGAGTTCATCATCCCTAAGGACCCATACGAGCAAGAAAAAAATTGATTGCGGCTCGTTGCAACCACCCGAAGCATGAAAAAGCAACGAAAACATCTTCAAGCTGATCAAAACACGCTCAATGATAAGTTGGTAGAGGTCCTCGCAACCGAGCAAGAACTTGAATTACGGCGTGCAGACACAGGTAAATCCTACCCATGACGGCGTCTACTTCCCACATTCGATGACGTAGTTGCCGAAAATGTGCCATTCAAGCACGATAGAGCTGATCAGCCTTACTGTCCTCCTTGGGGCCGGGATAGGCCAACGGGAGGAAACAAAAATCCTCCCACAACCCCTCACCGTGAAGGCAAGGACCCAGTCCAATACACTGAGCCGTATGATTTGCGAAGGAAAATAACCCCAAATCCAATAGTTGGACAGGCCGGCTATGATGCCTGGCTCGATAAGCAGGAGAGGGCTCGGGAGGATACACATGCTCGGATGACAATGGATATCCGGCATGACGTAGCTTGGTTTCGAGGAGCTGCACATCCAGTGTATTTTACAGATGAGGTCATGCAACATCAGTTTTCGAAAGGGTTTAAACCCGTAAATATTGAACAATATGATGGAACGATTGACCTAGCTGTGTGGATTGAAGATTTCCTGCTCCATATTCATATGGCCCGAGGAGATGATCTCCA
>NW_021295607.1:0-4384 GCF_002162155.2 Triticum dicoccoides | reverse complement strand
TTAACACAACGCGGTTGATGTAGTTGTACGTCTTCACGATCCGACCGATCCAAGTACCGAACGTACGGCACCTCCGAGTTCAGCACATGTTCAGCTCGATGACGATCCCCGGGCTCCGATCCAGCAAAGCTTCAGGGATGAGTTCCGTCAGCACGACGGCGTGGTGATGATGATGATGCTCTACCGGCGCAGGGCTTCGCCTAAACTCCGCGACGATATGATCGAGGTAGAATATGGTGGAAGGGGGCACCGCACACGGCTAAGGAACGATCCGTAGATCAACTTGTGTGTCTATGGGGTGCCCCCTGCCCTCGTATATAAAGGAGGGAGGGGGGAGGCCGGCCGGCCCTTGTTGGGCGCGCCAGGAGGAGGAGTCCTCCTCCTAGTAGGAGTAGGACTCCTCCTTTCGTACTCCTACTAGGAGGGGAAGGAAGGGGGAGAGGAGGGGAAGGAAAGAGGGGGGCGCCGCCCCCCCCCCTCCTAGTCCAATTCGGACCAGAGGGAGAGGGGGCGCGCGGCCCTTCCTGGCCGCCCCTCTCTCTTCCCACCAAGGCCCATGTGGCCCATTAACTCTCCGGGGGGGTTCCGGTAACCCTCCGGCACTCCGGTTTTCTCCGAAATCACCCGGAACACTTCCGGTGTCCGAATATAGTCGTCCAATATATCAATCTTTATGTCTCGACCATTTCGAGACTCCTCGTCATGTCCGTGATCACATCCGGGACTCCGAACAAACTTCGGTACATCAAAACTTATAAACTCATAATAGAACTGTCATCGTAACGTTAAGCGTGCGGACCCTACGGGTTCGAGAACTATCTAGACATGACCTAGAACCATTCTCGGTCAATAACCAATAGCGGGACCTGGATGCCCATACTGGTTCCTACATATTCTACGAAGATCTTTATCAGTCAAACTGCATAACAACATACGTTGTTCCCTTTGTCATCGGTATGTTACTTGCCCGAGATTTGATCGTCGGTATCCAATACCTAGTTCAATCTCGTTACCGGCAAGTCTCTTTACTCGTTCCGTAATGCATTATCCCGTAACCAACTCATTTGGTCATATTGCTTGCAAGGCGTATAAAGATGTGCATTACCGAGAGGGCCCAGAGATACCTCTCCGACAATCGGAGTGACAAAACCTAATCTCGAAATACGCCAACTCAACATGTACCTTCGGAGACACCTGTAGTACTCCTTTATAATCACCCGGTTACGTTGTGACGTTTGGTAGTACCCAAAGTGTTCCTCCGGTAAACGGGAGTTGCATAATTCTCATAGTTACAGGAACATGTATAAGTCATGAAGAAAGCAATAGCAACATACTAAACGATCAAGTGCTAGGCTAACGGAATGGGTCATGTCAATCACATCATTCTCCTAATGATGTGATCCCATTAATCAAATGACAACTCTTTTGTCCATGGCTAGGAAACATAACCATCTTTGATAAACGAGCTAGTCAAGTAGAGGCATACTAGTGACACTATGTTTGTCTATGTATTCACACATGTATTATGTCTCCGGTTAATACATTTCTAGCATGAATAATAAATATTTATCATGAAATAAGGAAATAAATAATAACTTTATTATTGCCTCTAGGGCATATTTCCTTCAATGACAAGTTCAATGGGTTGTCAAACATGATGTGACCAAAAGAATTTTCACATGATATCCTATGGAGCATAGCATCACAACTAGGTAACTCAACATGCTCATCATCATATTCATCATAAATAGGTAAGTCTAGACATGAAGAAGTCTCACTAGCATGAAGCATATGAATAGGTGGGTCAACATCATGGGAGCAATCGATGTCAAGAGAGTCCACTAGTGGGACAAGAGAAGCACCATCACCTATGTTACCTTTGGAGCGTCGCTCATGTGTTGTAGGTGAGGTGTTGAAGATCGTCTCGTTGTCATCTTCATGTTGATGGAACCATGTGGGGGTGCATCATCATCCACCATGGCCATCGGTTTTTCCATTGGAGGGATGGACTCGTCGAGGATAGGCATGTCGTCATGTAGGAGACCTAGCACCCAAGAAGAAAACACACTAGGAGTAGAGGTTAAGTCGTTAGAAATCATAGTGGGCTCACGTGCCGTGTCAATTACCTCACTCACTAAGTGTTGTGGTTCACTCACTCCCTCAAGGATGCTCTCACTCATATGGTTGGTGGAGTCACTCAAATTGCGCTCAACCTCACATAAGATGTGTGGCATGCTCTCATGTGTGGGGCTAGTGGTGGTCACACTCATCCTCTCATAGGAAATGCTCTCAATGTCACGTATGGTGGAGTCACTCATGTCACTCATGTGGTGGTGGCTCTCCTCACATTACACTTGGGGCATTTCTTCATATGTGGGTGTCGGAGAGATGTTGGTGCAAATGTCTCCATGCGCGGTCGCGTAGCTTGACTCGGAGGAGGAGTCCAATGTGGGCGCCGTCTTCATGTTGTTGAAGAGGTTCGCGCTCGTCGCCGTGGTCGAAGGGGATGGCCCTTGCTCGACCGTCTTGTCACCGTCTTGGTGTGGGAGGCCCATATGATGTGGCATCTCATAGCTCGTCTCCATGACCGAAGGGAATTTCCCATGCTCGGCCATCTTCCTTGGGGGGCTTCCGAAGATGGAAGTGTCGCCCTCGCTAGTAGGTGGTCGCCTTGGACTTGATGAAGTCAATGTAGGCGTACATGTGGGAAGTAGGCGAAGATGCCGTACGTCCAAAGGCGAAGATGCCTTGATAGCACTTGGCGAAGATGCCGAAGTTGTTGTTATAGCCGTAGTGCCGTCTTGGTGGTGCTCGTCTCGCATTCTTCTCTTTTGCTTATGAAGCTTAGACTTAGCGTGAAGTAGGGCTTGTTGGGACTTGTGCATTTGCGCTTGTGGAGCATCTTCATGATGATGATGTCGTTGTCGTGCTTGAGCTCCTTGGAGTTCATCATCGTCATGCACATGATGCTTGGAGGTGACTTGTGCTTCTTGACGATGTTGATCACGAATGTGATGGTGGTCGCCATGTAGATGTTGACTTGGACGACTTGCGCTTGCATCTTGTTTGCGCTCCGAAGACTTGTGGCTTGAATGTCTCCGCCTTGAAGATGACGAAGGCGAAGTAGACTTGAGCAAGGTCTTAATCTCCTCCATTCTTGCATCTTGCTCCTCTTTATGTGCGACAAGCTTCTTGTCGATGTAGTCCCTTCTCCTTGCTTCGGAGTGATGAATTTCGATGGAGATGTTCTCGATGCGCTCTCGCCATCTTGATTGTGTGCCTTGCACTTGTCATTGTAGATCGAAGATAGACGCTTTGGTGATATAGTTGTTCACGCCGTCATTGTTGTCGAAGACCGAAGATGAAATGCCTTGCCTATCCATCACAAGACTCGAGCAAATATGAGTGGGAGAAAGAGAAGAACTTATACCAATGTACCTTGACCGATGTTGACAATGAATCAAGTTCACTCAAATGCGGACAATGAAATAGCACTATTGGTACCAATCCTTGTTGGTTCTCACACCTACCCAAGTAAAGCTTATGGTGGAGCTCGGTGAGGATAGTGGCACAAAAATTTAATGCAAAATGTTAGGAAGAGTCAATAATGTTGAAAGAGATTCACAAATTCGCAAGCGAAACAAGTAGACTAATAGCAATGAATGGCACACGGAAACACACACACGGATAGATAAATGGGGTCGTGCAACCAAGGAATGAGCACAAAATGTGGAATCCACGGAAAACACTCGTGTTGCACAACTCAAGAGAGACGCTAGCACGATTGCTCAATAGGCGGATACGGCACTTGTGCACAACCTATAAGATGCAAAATGGATAAACTTCTATCCCAAGTATGCTATGTATGTATGGTTCCCGGTGTTTCTCTCAAGATGATCCAAGATGATCGGATATGACAATCTTATATGCAATGTAGTATGATGCTATGGCACTTGCTTACAAGCTTCTTTGCTCTCTTTCTTTTGCTTAAAAGCTTTATTTTTTCTATGGCCACTTTTGCACAATGCACAAACAAAGATAGCGATTGTGTATATGCGGGAACAAACTTGTGACACACGATATGATACCAAGATATGCACCACGATGATATGGTATGTATGCTATGGGAAGTATGATCACTAATGTGCACAAGTAACGTTGCCGGCAATACTCAAATGGCTAGTCTCGATAGGCAAGTAACGCAAAATGGGCTAGGGGTTAACAATGCAATGGCAAGGGGAATATACAATGGAGGGATACCACGATACCAAGATGATATGGAGGTTACCGTCCGGCGATGATGCGTGGCGGTGTTCTTGATGTAGAAACCAAGATGATGGAGTCTCGTCCCTAAGTAGCCGAAACACCTTAGGAAACGGAAAAA
>NW_021295606.1:0-1962 GCF_002162155.2 Triticum dicoccoides | reverse complement strand
CGCCCCCGGGCGCCCTGTCGGGCGCCAGTGCCCGACCCGCCCCATTAGGCCCCTGGAGCCACTGGTGGTTGGGCCCCGCCCCGGGGCCAATGACAAGTGGGCCCCGCCCAGAGAACATTTTGATAAAATAAAAATAAAAAAAATATAAAATAAAAATAATTAGAAAATAATAATAATAATAAATAAATCATGAAATTAATTAATTAACTAATTAATTAACTTAATTATTTCTAATTAAATTAACCAATTAAAATTAATTAACCTAATGATTAATTAACTTAATTAACTACTGTTAATTAGCTAATTAATTAGTATGACAGTGGGGCCCACCCCCTTAATTAATTATGATTAGTTTTATTAATCTGTTAATTAAAATGTGTCACTGACCAGTGGGACCCACTGGTCAGGTTGACCAGTCAACTCTGTTGACTGCTGATGTCAGCATGACATCATGCTGACGTCATAAATCCATTTTTCGAATTAATTAAATAAATAATTAAATTCCAAAATTGTTAAAATCTTTTAAAAATCATATCTTTTAATCCGTAACTCGGATTAAAATTTTTTTCAACATGAAAGTTGCTCAGAATGACGAGACGATTCCGGATACGCAGTCCGTTCATCCGCCACACACCCCTAACCTATCGAACTCGCAACTTTTCTCCTCCGGTTCATCTGTCCGAAAACACGAAACACCGGGAATACTTTCCCGGATGATTCCCCCCTTAACCAGTACCACCTCATACCACGTTAGGGCACGCCTTAGCATCGCTTCTTGGCATGTCATGCATCGATATGCATCTGTTTACTTGGTATTCATTGTTCTTCCCCCTCTTCTCTCCGGTAGACTACGAGACCGACGCTGCTGCTGCCCAGTTCATCTACGGAGTTGACGACCCCTCTCTCTTGCCAGAGCAACCAGGCAAGCCCCCCCCCCTTGATCACCAGATATCGCCTATTCTACTCTATACTGCTTGCATTAGAGTAGTGTAGCATGTTACTGCTTTCCGTTGATCCTATTCTGATGCATAGCCTGACATTGTTGCTACACCTGTTGATACCTTACCTGCAATCCTAAATGCTTAGTATAGGATGCTAGTTTATCATCATTGGCCCTACATTCTTGTCAGTCTGCCTTGCTATACTATCGGGCCGTGATCACCTGGGAGGTGATCACGGGTATATACTATACATACATACATACTATACAGATGGTGACTAAAGTCGGGTCAGCTCGAAGAGTACCCGCGAGTGATTCACGGATTGGGGGCTGAAAGGACCTTTGTCCCGACGGCCCTCTGTGTGGATCTTTGTGGCGGAGCGACAGGGCAGGTTGAGACCGCCTAGGAGAGAGGTGGGCCTGGCCCTAGTCGGCGTCCGCGGTTGCTTCATAATAACACGCTTAACGAGATCTTGGTATTTGATCTGAGTCTGGCTACGAGCCTATACGCACTAACCATCTACGTGGGAGTAGTTATGGGTATCCCGACGTCGTGGTATCAGCCGAAGCACTTCAGACGTCAGCGACGGAGCAGCGCGCGCCGGATTGGAACGTAAGCCTGCTCTTGTATTAAGGGGGCTAGTTCTGCTTCCGGCCGCCCTCGCAACGTGCAGGTGTGCTATGGGCGATGGGCCCAGACCCCTGTGCGCTTAGGTTTAGACCGGCGTGCTGGCCTCTCTGTTTTGCCTAGGTGGGGCTGCGACGTGTTGATCTTCCGAGGCCGGACATGACCCAGGAAAGTGTGTCCGGCCAAATGGGATCGAGCGTGTTGGGTTATGTGGTGCACCCCTGCAGGGAAGTTAATCTATTCGAATAGCCGTGATCTTCGGTAACAGGACGACTTGGAGTTGTACCTTGACCTTATGACAACTAGAACCGGATACTTAATAAAACACACCCTTCCAAGTGCCAGATACAACCGGTGGTCGCTCTCCCTCAGGGATACGAGGGGAGGATCGCCG
>NW_021295605.1:0-808 GCF_002162155.2 Triticum dicoccoides | reverse complement strand
GATTAACAAACCCTGGGATGCGTCTACGTGTCGGTCACCAACACTGGCAGTTTTGGCCGATTCTGGCCCGTTTCATGGACTATTACGCACTGTTTTGGGGTTGGAGAGTGATTTCCACTATCAACAAACCCTAGGATGCGTTTACGTCTCGGTCATCAACAGTGGCAGTTTTGGCCTATTCTGGCCTGTTTCATGGACTACTACTCATTGTTTTTGGGTCCCGAAGTAATTTCCACGATTAACAAACCCTGGGATGTGTTTACGTGTCGGTCATCAATACTGCTAGTTTTGGCCGATTCTGGCCTGTTTCATCGATATTACTCACTGTTTTGGGGTCCCAGAGTGATTTCCACGATTAACAAACCATGTGATGCGTTTACGTGTTGGTCATCAACACTCGCAGTTTTGGCCGATTCTGGCCCATCTCTTGGATTATTACTCACTCATTTGGGGTCCCGAAGCGATTTCCATAGGTAGTCAACCCAAGGGTGCGCTTACATGTTGGTCATCAATACTGGCAGTTTTGGCCGATTCTGGCCCGTTTTATGGACTATTACTCACTGTTTTGGGGTCCCAGAGTGTTTTCCACGATTAAAAAACCCTGGGATGCGTTTACGTGTCGGTCATCAACACTGGCTGTTTTGGCCGATTCTTGCTCGTTTCATGGACTATTGCTCACTGTTTTGGGGTCCCAGAGTGATTACCACGATTAACAAACCCTGGGATGCTATTACGTGCCGGTCATCAACACTGGCAGTTTTGGCTGATTCTGGCCCGTTTCATGAACTATTACTCACTGTTTTGGGGT
>NW_021295604.1:0-2552 GCF_002162155.2 Triticum dicoccoides | reverse complement strand
TGTCAATGGAAATAAGTTGTCAACTATTTTGAAATAAACAATATAAATTACTTAATAACTATGTTAAGCTCACATGGGGGAAGAATTGGAGGTGTATCCACAAGGACCCAAATGCCCATATTGTCTTGCTGGATTGTAGGATCACCAAGATCCATGGTGACAAGCATACCCTCATCAAAACCATACATCTTGCAAAGTGCTTCCCAATTTTTGCAACCAAAATGGGTTACACTCTTAGCATTGTACAACTTTACTTTAAAATCCACACCATGATGGGTCCTTAGGAGAATTTTTTTGGTTTCCATACTTTCATGGTCTTCAAAACCCATCCTCTCCAAGACATAGCGTCTTGCATAGCATGTGATAAGCTAGTCGAATTGGAAAAGATGAAAAATACACGTTAAAATAGTTGAAGTTGTGCTTAATTACGAAAAAAACTATTGTCGTCGCTGCGTACCGTATGAACATCGAAGGTCTCCTCGAGCTTAATGCTGAAGTGCCGATCTTCGTCCAGCTCAATGAACCTGTCGCACATACCTCGGTCATCGTGGCACTAGTCGCACTCCCCCGGGCGGTTTTCGTCGTCCGAGTATGACATTTCCGGCCTAAGTTCATAATTCAAATACTAAACTTGTACAATTAATATATGTACTAAAAAACCTAAATTAGATCATTATTATTAATCACGGGTTGACTATCGGTGATGGTAAGTAGCTCCTCCTTTCATTCCTGAGTGCATTATTACACCAAATTGTCTAGCACACGGGAATGAAGGAGAAGCTACCCCCACGACTGCGTGGATGATGGAGGGGGCTCCTAGATTTTTGCATAGAGTGCTCTTCAATTTTAGCATTCAAAGTAGGAGTACTTTTCCAATATGAGCATTTTAGCATTCAAAGTAGGAGTACTTTTCCGATATGAGCATTCAATAAGCAAAACCAAATCGTAAAATAAAGTAGTATTCAAATTAGCATGCATTCAATTATAACCAAAAGTACATCATCTCTTGTGTTCGTACATCGTCGAATACTCCTCGAATACTATCATACATATAGCATCGCTAATTAATACAGCTAGAATCGTAGCGCCCGACGGGTATCATCGCGAGCGATGGACACCCAAAGATAAGGAACGATCATAGGATCATAGCTCCAGTGAGATCCCTGAAGAACCTGCCAGGTATTGTCGAACCTGCCCTCCAACGCAACCATGTAGCGAAGGACATGCTCGTCCTCCTCGCTGACACGGACGTAACACCTCCGCGGTGTCCGGAAGCGTCGGCACCGTCACTGGCCCACGTGATCGCCACCAAACAAGGATCGGGTCAACAACGGGTTGCCTCCTCACCAACCTACGTCCCCCAGAAGGTAGCACCTCCCAATACCAGCCCGGCGGAGCCCAGTCCCAAACATGGCCCTGATCAAGCAGGCCTCCACCGCCGAGTCGACGACGATGAGGATGCTGGATAGGCATCGTCGACGTCGATGCGGGAACTACTTCTATATATAGTTAAATAAAGTAGTTTTATTAATTAAATCAACTAGTTCAACTATTAAGCACTTACTATAAATAAATAAAGTAGTACTTACTAAAAATAAACTACTTCTATATATAGTAAAATAAATTGGTTTATTAAATCAACTAGCTAGTTACTATATATGAAGCACTTACTATAAATAAAATAAAGTAGTACTTACTAAAAATAAACTAGTTTAACTATAGTCTATTATTTTTCTAACTAATTATATTAAACACTTTCTCTTCTTATTTTCCTTTTTCCTCTATTCTAAATATGAACATATACATAAATTGAGAAAGAAAATTCTATGAACAAAAAAATCATTAAAATTCTATGAACAAAATTACAACAGAAAAAAATCATAAAAATTCTATGAACAGAAAAAAAATCATAAAAAGTTGACATATTCGATCTTTGCATATATACAAACATACAAACATGCATATTCAACAATAATATCACCAAAAAAATCTATTAACAGAAAAAAAATCTAACAAAATATGGACAAATTACACAATATGAAACAAAAATCTATGAACTACACATCTAAATTACTACACATCTAACAAAAAAATCTATGAACTACAAAAAAATCAAACAAAAGGTTCTAACAAAATCTAACTCAATTAACTACACATCTAAATTATACTACAAATCTAAATTAACTACTACATCAAATTAAATTAGCAAAAAAATTGCTCACGGGATGGCAACGGCGTGAGGGGCGCGGCGAGGGCGACGGGGCGGCGCGGGACGGCGCGGGGCGGCGACGACGCGGGGCGACGACGGCGCGGGGCGGCGACGGCGTCGGGGTGGCGCGGGACGGCGCGGGGCGACGACGGCGACGGCGAGGCGGAGACGGGCTTCCTGGCGGCGTCGGGCGCGGGGAAGAAGGAACTGAACCAAAGTTTCACGAGTGCTGCTTATATAGGCAAAGCATTGGTCCCGGTTCGTGGCACCAACCGGGACTAATGCCCCCTTTAGTCCCGGTTGGTGCCACCACCCGGGACCAAAGGCCTCTTTTCAGCAGAAG
>NW_021295603.1:0-1681 GCF_002162155.2 Triticum dicoccoides | reverse complement strand
TTCTCCCATTGCAAGAAAGATCAATCTAGTAGGCCAAACCAAACCGATAATTCGAAGAGACTTGCAAAGGTAACTTAATCACACATAAAAGAATTCAGTGGAGATTCAAATATTTCTCATAGATAAACTTGATTATAAACCCACAATTCATCGGATCTTGACAAACACACCGCGAAAAGAGTTACATCGAATAGATCTCCAAGAAGATCGAGGAGAACATGGTATTGAGATTCAAAGAGAGAGAAGAAGCCATCTAGCTAATAACTATGGACCCGAAGGTCTGTGGTAAACTACTCACAACTCATCGGAGAGGCCTTGGAGATGATGTAGAGGCCCTCCGTCATCGATTCCCCCTCCGGCGGAGCGTCGGCGAAGGCTCCAAGATGGGATCTTGCGGATACAGAAGGTTACGGCGGTGGAACTAGGTTTTCTTGGTCACCTCTGATGTTTTCAGGGTACGTGGGTATATATAGGAGGAAGAAGTATGTCGGTGGCCACCCGAGGGGCCCACGAGACAGGGGGGCGCGCCTAGCAGGGGGCGCGCCCTCCACCCTCGTGGCCGCCTAGATCGCTTCTTGACTTGCACTCCAAGTCCTCTGGATCACGTTCGTTCCAAAAATAACGCTCCCAAAGGTTTCATTCCGTTTGGACTCTGTTTGATATTCCTTCTCTTCGAAACACTAAAATACGCAAAAAAAACAACAATACGGGTTGGGCCTCTGGTTAGTAGGTTAGTCCCAAAAATGATATATATGTGTAAAGTAAAGCCCATAAACATCCAAAATGGGTAATATAATAGCATGAAACAATCAAAAATGATATATATGTGTAAAGTAAAGCCCATAAACGTTGGAGACATATCAAGCATCCCCAAGCTTAATTCTTGCTCGTCGTAAAGTAGGTAAATGATAAAAACAGAATTTTTGATGTGGAATGCTACCTAGCATAATTCTCAATGTAATTTTCTTTATTGTGGCATCATATGTTCAGGTCCAAATGATTCAATATAAAAGTTCATATTTACATGAGAAATAGTAATACTTCAAGCATACTAATTAAAGCAATCATGTCTTCGCACAATAACATGGCTAAAGAAAGTTCATCCCTACAAAATCATATAGTTAGGCTATGCTTCATTTTCGTCACACAAAAATGATCTCATCTTGTACACCCCCGATGACAATCCAAGAAATTGTTTCATACTTAAATAATCTCAAACTTTTTCAACTTTCACGCAATACATGTGCGTGAGCCATGAACATAGCACTATGGGTGGAATAGAATATGATGATGGGGATTATGTGGAGAAGACAAAAAAGGAGAAAGTCTCACATTGACGAGGATAATCAACAAGCTATGGAGATGCCCATCAATTGATGTCAAGATGAGGAGTAGGGATTGTCATGCAACAGATGCACTAGAGCTATAAATTTATGAAAGCTCAACAAAATAAACTAGTGGGTGTGCATCCAACTTGCTTGCTCACGAAGACCTAGGGCATTTTGAGGAAGCCCATCGTAGGAATATACAAGCCAAGTTCTATAATGAAAAATTCCCACTAGTATATGAAAGTGACAACATAAAAGACTCTCTATATGAAGAACATGGTGCTACTTTGAAGCATAAGTGTGGAAAAAGAGATAGTAACATTGCCCCTTTTTATTTTCTTTTTATATTTTTT
>NW_021295602.1:0-1530 GCF_002162155.2 Triticum dicoccoides | reverse complement strand
CAAGTGCGGCGATTTATTTGAAGGGGTATTCATGTGGCAAAGAACTGCTAGGCAGTAGGCACGAAGTATTCTCGGAACAATAGAGAAAACTTCGGGTATCTTGTAATAACAAGAACAATGGGGAATGATCGTAAGAATGGCAAGTGTAAGTAGTTATCCATAAGGATTTATCGGTGGTCGGGAATAGCAAAAGTGATGGGCACAAAGTCTCGAGAGAATATCAAAGAGTATCTCCGAAATCTTCTGGTGCAGTCGGTGACCATCTGGACTGAAGGGGCTCTCCGGGAGAAAGCACTCGCGAGAACCTAAAGTTAGTTTTGTTATTAGCAAAATCGTTTAACCCGAATAGAAGAGAGTTCAGAATCCCAGAGTAAAGATCGAGGAGTAAAAGATCCTAATACCACCCGATGGCGACGTGGGCCCGTAAGGCACACAGCCAAGTTAGTAAAAGTTTTTGTAATGTCTAGACTCGACTTCGGCCAAGGAGTGTGGAAGGGGGATTCCTACAGGCAGTCGGCTCTGATACCAACTTGTGACGCCCCCGATTCAATCGTACACTAATCATACACGCAAATGTGTACGATCAAGATCAGGGACTCACGGGAAGATATCACAACACAACTCTACAAATAAAATAAGTCATACAAGCATCATAATACAAGCCAGGGGCCTCGAGGGCTCGAATACAAGTGCTCGATCATAGACGAGTTAGCGGAAGCAACAATATCTGAGTACAGACATAAGTTAAACAAGTTGCCATAAGATGGCTAGCACAAACTGGGATACAGATCGAAAGAGGCGCAGGCCTCCTGCCTGGGATCCTCCTAACTACTCCTGGACGTCGTCAGCGGGCTGCACGTAGTAGTAGGCACCTCCGGTGTAGTAGGGGGGGGGGTCGATGGTGGCGTCTGGCTCCAGGGCTCCAGCATCTGGTTGCGACAACCAGGTAGAAGGGAAAAGGGAAAAGAGGGAGAAAAGCAACCGTGAGTACTCCTCCAAAGTACTCGCAAGCAAGGAGCTACACTACATATGCATGGGTATATGTGTAAGGAGGCCATATCGGTGGACTGAACTGCAGAATGCCAGAAGAAGAGGGGGATAGCTAATCCTGTCGAAGACTACGCTTCTGGTAGCCTCCGTCTTGCAGCATATAGAAGAGAGTAGATTGTAGTCCTCCAAGTAGCATCTCCAAGTAGCATCTCCAAGTAGCATCGCATAGCATAAACCTACCCGGCGATCCTCTCCTCGTCGCCCTGCGGAAAAGCGATCACCGGGTTGTCTGTGGAACTTTGAAGGGTGTGTTTTATTAAGTATCCGGTTCTAGTTGTCATAAGGTCAAGGTACAACTCCAAGTCGTCCTGTTACCGAAGATCACGGCTATTCGAATAGATTAACTTCCCTGCAGGGGTGCACCACATAACCCAACACGCTCGATCCCATTTGGCCGGACACACTTTCCTGGGTCATGCCCGGCCTCGGAAGATCAACACGTCGCAGCCCCACCTAGGCAAAACAGAGAGGCCAGCACGC
>NW_021295601.1:0-1018 GCF_002162155.2 Triticum dicoccoides | reverse complement strand
AGCATAGGGGACGACCTTCGTCCTTTCTCTCTATTCTGCCGTGGTCGAGCTTTAAGTCTTAACTTCGTACCTTACAACTCAGGCAAGAACTCCTTCTTTGACTGGTCCATCTTGAACACCTTCAAGATCATGTCAAGGTATGTGCTCATTTGAAAGTATTATTAAGCATTTTGATCTATCCTTATAGATCTTGATGCTCAATGTTCAAGTAGCTTAATCCAGGCTTTCCATTGAAAAACACTTTCAAAATAACCCTATATGCTTTCCAGAAATTCTACGTCATTTCTGATCAACAATATGTCAACAACATATACTCATCAGAAATTCTATAGTGCTCCCACTCACTTCTTTGGAAATACAAGTTTCTCATAAACTTTGTACAAACCCAAAATTTTTTGATCATCATCAAAGCATACATTCCAACTCCGAGATGCTCACTCCTGTCCTTAGAAGGATTGCTGGAGCTTTGCATACTTATTAGCATCTTTCGGGATTGACAAAACCTTCCGGTTGTATCACATACAACCTTTCCTCATTAAAATCATCGAGGAAACAATGTTTTGACATCCTATCTACAAGATTTCATAAATAATGCAGTAATCGATAATATAATTCCAACAGACTCTTAGCATCGCTACGAGTGAGAAAATCTCATCGTAGTCAACTCCTTGAACTTGTCGGAAAACATCTTAACGACAAGTCGAGCTTTCTTAATGGTGACATTTACCATCATTGTCCGTCTTCCTTTTGAAATCCATCTGTACTCATTAGCCTTACGACCATCGAGCCGTTCTGCCAAAGTCTACACTTTGTTTTCATACATGGATCCTCTCTCGGATTTTATGGCCTCAAGCCATTTATCGGAATCCGGGCCCACCATCGCTTCTCCATAGCTCGTAGGTTCATTGTTGTCTAGCAACATGACCTTCAAGACAGGATTACGTACCACTCTGAAGTAGTACGCATCCTTGTCATCCTACGAGGTTTGGGAGTGACTTGATCCAAAGTTTCATGATCA
>NW_021295600.1:0-1057 GCF_002162155.2 Triticum dicoccoides | reverse complement strand
TGTGACGCCCGGATAATCATGCTACAGTAATCCCACGCTAATCATGCCACGTCACCTCGGTTACTGTTGCTAACCTTGCAATGATTCGAAACCGATTCGAATTCAAATTCATAATCAAGCAAACAATAAAAGATTTCAAATATTAAAACTAAAATGTTCGGAGTGAGCCAAATAATTCATAAGTAATGTTGGTGGATAAACCAAGTGATTATAAAAAGTTTAAATGCACTTAACTAGATAAAACTGTAGCAAAAACAATTAATTGAATACTATTAAATTAATAAACAAATGTTAAACTAGCTTATTAGTCACCAAACTTTTTAGGGTAGTGGGTTATTTTGAAACACTATTTTTGGAGCTATTGTCATATTTTACTAAACTAAAAATAAAGTATAACTAAAATAAAACAGAAAGGAAAGAGAATAAAAAGAAAAGAAAACCAGAAACAAAATAAAATAAACCCCCCGGCCAACCGGGCCAGACGGCCCGCCGGTCAGCCCACTAGCCCAGGCCGGCCCCCACCTCACCTACTAACCCCTGGGGACACCGAACCCTAGCCCACTACCCACTCCTCCCCCCACGTTTCCCTCTCTCCCTCGTCTCTTCCCGATCCAGATCTGGATCGGGCGCCGGCGCCCTTCCCCGCGCTTGTCGCCGTCAACCGCATCACCTCGCTGCCCTCGTCGTCGACCCCTCCATCGACGGACCCCCCCAGTCATCGTCGTCGCCCTGGCTTTGCAGGACGCCGCACCCGAGGACCACCTCGTCGGCGCCTCCTCTCCCCCGTCGCCCATCGACCCCGACACTCACGACGCCGCGGCCACCGTCGCCTTCCTCTTCCTCGCGGGATCTCCTCCTCGCCGGCGTCGCGTCCCCATCTTCCACCCCGAGCACTGCTGCCTAGACCCCACGGCCCCATGGTGAGGCTCTGGCATCTCCTCCTCCTCCCCTGCTCCGGCCACTTCGGCCATGGCCTCGCTCACCGGCGCCCGCACGCGCGCCGGCCGCCCTGGCCGCGTCCGCGCCCCCTGCCTGTGCCCGCGTGGCCTGCCGCCCG
>NW_021295599.1:0-1007 GCF_002162155.2 Triticum dicoccoides | reverse complement strand
TAAAAAGGTTAAGGTTGCGGTTGGTTCTTTCACTGGTTATGCTTTGGTTTGGTGGAGTGAATATTGTCGGTTACACCCTGATTATATACCTACTACTTGGGATGATTTGAAACTTGCCATGCGACATACTTTCGTCCCTGCTTATTATACTCGTGACATGATTAAGAAGTTGCAACACTTAAAACAAGGTAGTGAAACTGTAACAAAATATTATGATGATTTACAAACTACCTTGTTGCATTCCTCTTTAGAAGAAAGTGAAGATGATTTTATGGATAGATTTTGGGGAGGATTAAACCGTGATATTCAAGAGATACTAATTCATGAAGAGTGTTATCCTATGGACCATTTGTTTCATCTTGCTTGCAAAGCTGAACAGGAAATAAAATGACGTGTTGGCCACGAGGAGAACAAGCGCACGGTGCACATTCCAAGAGTTGATATGATTGTTCCTTCAACTACTAGGCATACTATGACAACCATATCCGTTGTTGTCAGGACTACATCACCTCCACCATGTGACACATCGCCCCCGAGAGCGGCTACATCATCTGAGTTGATCATAAGAGGTAATGACAAAGGTACTGATCTTCCATCTCTACATGAGAATGATGAATGCCTTGTCAATTTGAATGCACCATCTGATGAGCTACCCACTACTTTGATCACACCACCTATTTTAGAGGACTACGTTGATAATTTGACTTTGCCATGTGATCAAACAACTGAAATACCAACAATTTTGAGTGCACCCATTGAATTAACTATTGATGCAAAAGAACCAATGTTTAATCATTTTGATATGACCTCTAATCTTGGTGATGATTCTGTGTTGAATGACTTATTGCATGTTTGCTTATTTAAGCATGTTGTAGCATGTAAATTTGATGCAAGTAAGGTTTATTCACCAATGTTGGGATGGTTTAATGATGAACATTGTCAATCTTTTGAAATGAATAAGAGCTTCACTTATATGTGCAAACTGAGTTGCAATATTTTCATGCCTT
>NW_021295598.1:0-868 GCF_002162155.2 Triticum dicoccoides | reverse complement strand
AAGGCACAAAGTGCTAGCTACACATGGCAAGAACTAAGGCATAGCATGCATGGAACACTAACGGTAGCATCGGCGAAATCGCAAACGAGTTGCCGATCTGCCCAGATTAACAACGAAGCAAAAGTTGAGCTCGATTGAGTCAACCTAGAGTACTCCACATATGCAAACAAAGACATGGATGGAAAGAGCATAACATAAATATCAAAACTCCCTTACTGATCATCCTCAAAAGAGGCACGGATCATTAGGAAACGAGCTGGACATATAGCATCATGAACTAAAATATCCCAGACTTAGTGAAAATCACTAAGTCCCTGAAATCAGCAATCTCAGGTACCTCTCTTCGCAGGCTTGCACAAGACAACACACACATCCTAAAAATGCATGGGTGACACCTCTGGAAAGAAGACAAAATGCTTAACAATTCATCCCAAAGGGGCACAGGCATATCATGCACGAATTAAACATAGCAAAAATGACAAAAGTGCATGATGAACTAATGGATCTGCGATTTAACTCACGAAGCCTCCTTCTAACAGCATTTTGGGTATCAAGATGACCTCAAATGCAAATGATGCGATGGAAAGAAATGATGTACATGTCGAGGCGAAGATTTTGATATATCATATGCCCAAAACGGAGCTACGGTTGCGAAGATACAAGCAGTCAAAGATAGCACGAAAATTAGGGTTTCGAGGGAGAAAATCAACCGAAATATCCCAGATCCAGATCTGGATCGGGCACGGATACCGAGGCGGCGGCGGTACTGTTCACCGGCGACGACGGGGAAGGAGGCAGCGGCCGGCGACGAGGGGACCGGAGGGCGGGGCGACGGTTGCCGGGGCGGCGCCGGCGTGGAGGCGGGCGG
>NW_021295597.1:0-742 GCF_002162155.2 Triticum dicoccoides | reverse complement strand
CGGACCCCTCCACCAAGGGACACGAAATTCCCCCCTCTTCCTCCATATATACAGCCCTTAGGGCATCGTTTAGACTTTGGGTTTTGTTTAGATTAAAAGTTCGCCATAGCTGCAACTTCGCGTACTTCGTTTGTGTTCAACGACCAGACAAAGGCGTCACAGAACCCCACCTTGATCAATAAAGCTTTCATCTTATATTCGCAATATCCAGATTGCAATCTTAGTTTCTTGCTTGTTCTTCGTTTGCTCGCAGGAAACAGACCCTCGTGGTCAGGTTGATCGTGCTCCGGCGTGGTCAATAACCTCTCGGAGTTGGTTTAGCGATTGCTAAGGCGCGACGTCCTCGCACGTTCGTAGTCGGATCGTCAAAGTCGACTTCCACCAAAGCGATATCCATCATCTCATCGAAAGACGAGACACCTTTGCCTCTATCATTCTCCAAGCTAGGACCTTCATTTGTAAGCAAAACAAATGTATCCAATTTAGGCAGCATCATATTCTCATGAACATTAGAATCATTACCAAGAAACGAAAGTACCTGGTAATTTAGTTGGCGTGCGCGAGCTCTAGTAGTTGGTCTAGTATGTATAGCAGCAGGGGCTGTGGGTGTAACAATGGTATTGATGTCCTCATCAGGAGATATCGTTTCCACATATATATTGACTGATTGATGAGGACATCAATACAATTGTTACACCCACAGCCCCTGCTGCTATACATACTGGACCAATTACTAGAGCTC
>NW_021295596.1:0-717 GCF_002162155.2 Triticum dicoccoides | reverse complement strand
AAGCGCACCTTGGGGTTCGTCACTCAAGGAAATCACTCCGGGAACCCAAAACAGTGAGTAATAGTCCATGAAACGGGCCAGAATCGGCCAAAACTGCGAATGTTGATGACCGACACGTAAGCGCACCTTGGGTTCATCAATCGTGGAAATCACTCTGGGACCCCAAAACAGTCGGTAATAGTCCACGAAACGGGCCAGAATCGACCAAAACTGCGAGTGTTGATGACCGACACGTAAGCGCACCTTGGGATTCGTCAATCGTGGAAATCACTCCGGGACCCCAAAACAGTGAGTAATAGTCCATGAAACGGGCCAGAATCGGCCAGAACTATGAGTGTTCATGACCAACACGTAACTGCACACCGGGGTTCGTCAATCGTGGAAATCACTCTAAGACCCCAAAATAGTGAGTAATAGTCCACGAAACAGGATAGAATCGGCCAAAACTGTGAGTGTTGATGACCGACACGTAAGCGCACCTTGGGGTCCTTCAATCGTGGAAATCACTCCAGGACCCCGAAACAGTGAGTAATAGTCCACGAAACGGGCCAGAATCGGCCAAAACTGTGAGCGTTGATGACCGACGTATAAGCGCACCTTGGGATTCGTCAATCGTGGAAATCACATCCGGGACCCCAAAACAGTGAGTAATAGTCCATGAAACGGGCCAGAATCGGCCAGAACTGTGAGTGTTCATGACCGACACGTAACCGCACC
>NW_021295595.1:0-1141 GCF_002162155.2 Triticum dicoccoides | reverse complement strand
GGCAATCCCCAAGCCACCACCCCGCCAACGCCCCGCCACCGCCGGCGACCACCGCCCACATCCTGAACCCTAAGATAGATAGTGGGGTACCACTCCGGCAAGCCCCTCCCCGCTGCGGCTGGTTCTTCCTTCACCCCGGCGATCCCACCCCTTGAAAATCGACTGACCCAAAAGTCGATTCAGTCGACTGAACTGTAGCCAAATCGGAGCAGCATCGCAAGCAAGAGTGAGAGCAGCAGCGCAAGCAAGAGCAATAGCAAGAGCAGACCAGGCAGGGGACCGAGAGCAACAGCAGAGCAGCAGCACGAGCGAGAGCTAAAGCAGTAGCAGCTCCTACTGATGTGGACGTCGCCGCCGAGGGAGCGACATCATGGAGGAAGTGGCCGGCGACGCCATCATGGATGGAGCCGCGCCGTGTCTGCTCGGGACCGAGCGCCGGCAGCACCGTGAGAACGAATCAAGAAGAAAATGTGGCGATTAGTGTAGAACCTCTTTGGTGGCGTCGATTAGGCCGCAGCTTCATCCGAGGAAACGGTGATGATGATGCTCTTCCGGTGGTGCAGGTGAAGACGATGGTGTGGGAATGGAGGTGGCGCGAAAGACAAGGGGAACGTCGGGGCAGCTCCTTGGAGGTGGAGGACGGGGTGGCTGAACCGGCAGGGCGATGAGATCGACGACGGATCCTCATCCGGTACGGTGGATGAGGGACGTCGAGGTGTTGCTGTGGACGATGTCATCGGGGAAGAGGCTCCGGTTCGGTGGCGGACGGAGCAGGGTGCAGGGTTTCGTTGCAGGTTTTCATGGCCTCGGTGTATGAATGGGTGGGCGGATGGGATGGCAGTGGGGAACCATGGCTTAGAGACGCGTTTGTCTGAAATGTGGGTAAGTTACGAAAGTACCCCCCACCGATTTGAGGCAGTTCTTTCGGTTCAGGGGTGCCACGGGCATTTCGCATGTCGGGATTTCACAGGAGGTGGGAGTTTTTGCGCGCGTTGTAATTTCGGAATAGAAAGGCGCGGGTTGAGATGGAGGGAGTTGTCGGAGCACAACGAGACAAAGATATATCTTAAATATTTCGGGCTAACAAGGCGCGGGTTGAAATTTCCGGACAAGCCTAACGTGTACTGTACCAAATTAATGC
>NW_021295594.1:0-1307 GCF_002162155.2 Triticum dicoccoides | reverse complement strand
ACAAACGAAGCACACGAAGTTGCAATGGCTAACTTTTAACTAAACAAATCCCAAGGAAAAGCTACTAGATGGATCTACTTATATAGGAGCAAGGGGTGGCGGCCAAGGAGGTGGGAGGACGTCCCAAGGCAGCCTAAAACTAAATCTAGGTCGTACAAGGCCAATGGGCCCAAGTGGAGGTGATGTAACACCTTTGGACTTGTAGTTTGACTCGGATTCTGCTGCAGCATCAGATTGTTTCGTCCACAACTCAACGCTCCGGACGAATTTGAAGGTGATTCCAATTGGGTTGGAAAGTGCACGAAATCTAGTTTCCAATGCAAAAAGAATCACCCAATTCGGAGTCCGTATGAAAAACTTGTGTGCGTTTTGAGTCAGGTATGTCTGTGCAGTCCGAATCTGAATCCAGAACGTGAGAGACTTGGACTCTATCTTCTCTTGGGCCAAAAGTGACGTGAGAGAACTTTTTGGACAGAAAATAAACATCTCTTTCTTCCTTATCTTCATATGTGGATTGTACAAATATCCCATACACCTGCAATTAGACAAAACACAAAAGTGTGTGAAGTATTTTTGTTCTGGATAACATAAATAGATTATTGAATAGTTTGCACTAGAAATCACCTGACAAATATGCATATATGCAATATTTTTGGTCATATCCAAGGTAGTCATGTCCTCATCACCACTTGATAGAGGCGAGGGTGTCCCGATCTTTCGATGAGATGATAACTATCGATTTGGTGGAGACGACTTTGACGATCCGACTACAAACGTGCACGACGTTGCGCCTTAGCAATCGCTAAACCAATCTCCTGAGGTTACTGACGATGCCGGAAGCACGGTCAGCCTGACCACGAAGGTCTATTCCTGCAAGCAATCGAAGAACAAGCAAGAATATGATAAAAGCAATCTGAATATCGCGAATATGTATGAAGTATTGATAATGGTGGGGATTCGAAAAGTGGTCTTGGTCTGGTCGTTGGACACAAACGAAGCACACGAAGTTGCAATGGCTAACTTTTAACTAAACAAATCCCAAGGAAAAGCTACTAGATGGATCTACTTATATAGGAGCAAGGGGTGGCGGCCAAGGAGGTGGGAGGACGTCCCAAGGCAGCCTAAAACTAAATCTAGGTCGTACAAGGCCAATGGGCCCAAGTGGAGGTGATGTAACACCTTTGGACTTGTAGTTTGACTCGGATTCTGCTGCAGCATCAGATTGTTTCGTCCACAACTCAACGCTCCGGACGAATTTGAAGGTGATTCCAATTGGGTTGGAAAGTGCACGAAATCTAGTTTCCAAT
>NW_021295593.1:0-1508 GCF_002162155.2 Triticum dicoccoides | reverse complement strand
TTTTTTTTTGTTCTTTCGAATGTATATACCTCCTACTGTTTTTACATTGCCAGAGTTCTGCATGTTGATATATCTAAGCGTTATATCTAGGTTGATACACTGATTATTGATGCATGATATGTTCACATTGAGCCCCTACCACCGTATTTGCATACATATTTTTAAATGCACCTATATTTCTTAATGACATTTATTATCTATTCTAAATTTGATTTCAACTTAAATTTCTTACATTAATGCAATTTGGTTACTTATGATGTTCAAATGGAGTTTGTATGGTAGACAAAACATTAATATGTTTTGTTTATTACTACAGTGCATTTGTAAAACAAAATTCTCATGGTGAACCAAACAATTATCCTGGCTATAGAAGCATGAGAGCAAATAATTTAAAGCCAATTCAGACCACTGAAAGATATCTCTCCTCAGAAGCATGAGCCACATACTTACACGCAACTGGCGTATTTTGGCGTAAGTGCTACAGTAACTTTTAGCTTGTGGATGGCTGTCAAGTGTAAGCTCATTTTGTACTTGTGTGCGGTACTCCCGTAGTCCTTTTTTCACTTTACTCACTCGATATTTGTATCCAAGTACAATAAACTATAGGACTTGGCTGGATTAGTACTATTATTTATTTTCATTTTTTATATCTTAGTTAAAAAAGTCACTCGAGCGGCAAAGTCTGCAACCTTCAGCATTGATACTTTTTGGGCGAAGTCTAGCAAAAATCCTATATTGTACATGTTGATTAGTTGTTTGACTGAATTCAGTCAAAAAAAAATCCTATATTGTCCATGTTGATTAGTTTTTCTTTCTTCCCTTATGCATGTGGCTTGAAATCTCCATCACGTGACATTTTTGAAGTGTGTAATGCTATAGACTTCTGATATGAGTATGAAGTATCACTGTTGTAATCGATTTGCATGCATATTATGACAATCTGTGGGACCACTTTAATGCATGAATGCATCTATCCTTCTCCTAAACACATACGGACACGCTTGTACAGCAGTACACGTCTTCTCTCTTATCTTTCTAAAACGCTGCATCCTTTTGGCACGTCTGAGCCGTACAACTCTAGCTAATCTGAAGGGTCCCGATCCTTGTCCTAAACGTACACGGTCAACCAAAGGCAGATTTTCTTTATATAGACCTTTTAGTAGAAACACACGCGGATTAACCAAGACGTGTTGGTTCTAGAAAAAACAAACGTGTTGTACGTGACATGTCAAACTATTTGTTCATGGTAATATTTATACGTAACGCTGCATCTTTAAATCTGAGCCATTAATCTTTAAAATTTAAGGTCAAGATAATTTAATCTATGTGGACTAACGTCGTGGCTTGTTTGACTTCTGTCTTAAGTATATAATAGAAGTTTCAAAAGTTTAATGTGCATATTTTTTTTAACCAGACCAACATAGGGTTATTTTTATGCTCATTATTGTCGATTATTGGCTAAGTTTTCTCAGACTAAAAGTTTTCCATGCTCTCATTCATGAAAGCGC
>NW_021295592.1:0-1470 GCF_002162155.2 Triticum dicoccoides | reverse complement strand
TTGTGTGTATGATTGAAATGCTTGGTATGTGTGGGATCTGACTATCTAGTTGTTTATCTTTAGTAGCCTCTCTTACCGGGAAATGTCTCCTAGTGTTACCGCTGAGCCATGGTAGCTTGCTACTGCTCTGGAACACTTAGGCTGGCCGGCATGTGTCCTTCTTCGTTCCTGTGTCTGTCCCTTCGGGGAAATGTCACGCTTTGAGTACCGGAGTCCTGTTAGCCCGCTACAGCCCGGTTTACCGGAGTCCTGCTAGCCCAGTGCTACAGCCCGGACCCACTTGCTGATGATCGACACGTTCGAAGCTGGGTCATGGATGCCTGTCCCTGTAAGTATGTGCCACTTTGGGTTTACGACTAGTCATGTCAGCCCGGGCTCTTTATCATATGGATGCTAGCGACACTATCATATACGTGAGCCAAAATGCGCAAACGGTCCCGGGCAAAGGTAAGGCGACACCCGTGGGGATACCATGCGTGAGGCCGCAAAGTGATATGAGGTGTTACTGGCTAGATCGATGTGACATCGAGTCGGGGACCTGACAGCGTTGGCATCAGAGCCGGACTGCCTGTAGGTTCTCCAAGCCAAACTGGTCGATGTTGAGTCTAGAAATTCTTTAGTTATATGTAGGGGAATTGTTTGTGGGTTGGAACGTAAGGCTCTTTTTACTCCTTTATCTTGTGACATTCTGATCTGAGTCAGTCCATTCTTCCACCGGGGGTTAAGGAATTAGGACCTATTCTCTCTATCAGGATCACGTGTTACTAATCAGTAGTACCTTATAAGTTTGATGGATACAAGCCTAGTTCAGTTCTACTACCACATTATGTTGTTAGAATGGATTCAGAACCTTGTTATGATGATGATGAGTGTGTGTGTAATCCTTTGTCAAATGTCTCAAAATCCTTCTTGAGCATTTACAGCTGTTATGCTGCCGAAATTTTGCTAGAAATTCTAATGCCTTTGCATTATGATTATGCTTTCAGATGGCCACTCGCGACCTCAATCAAGTGGTTCACCTGACTCGATGCCTAGATGTACCCGGCCATACTGCCAAGTTGGTCAGGGTAATGACTGAGGCTGGATACCGCTGGTATCCTGAGTACACAGTCGAAGAGCAATTCCGAGACTTTAATCAAAGCCAATATCTCTGCACTGTCAGGATATTTCCATCTTATCCTGGATCCACCGAGCCTCTTCACTGCTCTTATGGACTCGGGGTTACTATTGAGATGGCTGTGCAGGACGCCGCCTACTCTATGATGACCATTATGCGAGTCAGATCTGGTCTATTTCGGGACTCTGATTTCCGGTATATGCCAGGATCACTTCCGGGAGCACAAGGGTATCTCCAGGCTATCTATGCTGACCCCACTCAGGAGGATTCACGGACTCGCACCACTGCCGAGATGCTCGAGGATAAGGACCGTGAAAATCGGGCCTTGAGGTTAGAGCTCTTCAATACCCGTG
>NW_021295591.1:0-2500 GCF_002162155.2 Triticum dicoccoides | reverse complement strand
ACCAAAGCGAAATCCACCATCTCATCGAAAGACGGGACACCTTCGCCTCTATCAAGTGGTATCAGTTTTCAGGTTGCTCGGTGAGAATTTCCAGTTTTCCTAGATTAGATTTATTTTGTTACCTATTGTCCAAGAAAAAGCCACAAAAAAGAGTTAGATCTATTCATCCTTGGTCCAGAGCCTTTGCAATTTTCTTTTCATTGCTTGCATAGTTGAATTATCGGTTGCATCGTCGTGTCGAGTTGCTGGTCTTAGTGTCTAGTTCGTTTAGAGTTTCGAGTTCTGTTCACATTAGTCACGCCACCGCTGCATCATTATCTCTTCCGCTGTCCACCACCCATCCATCAATTTCCACCACGTGCTACCCACCATTCATTGTTATAATAATAGTTGAGATCGTTCACATCTTCACTTGATCCAATCTGCATCTTATCTAGTTTGTTTTGGAAAGAGGGAGAAAAAAAGAGAGAGAAAAAAAAGGAGAGAAAAAAAAGGAGAAAAAAAGTCAGAGAAAAAAAGGAGAGAAAGAAAAAAAAGTGTGAGGAAAAAAAGAGAGAAAAAAAAACAAAAAAATCGGCACAAACTTTTTCAGAGGAAAGTTGGAGACAGAGTTCTTGTATATCCTGCTTGGCAGTTGTTTTTCATCATTATCTTCACCGCCGTTGTGATCTTCACTTATATCTTGCTGTCAAGAGCTACTTAGTATCCTTCATTGATGCTAGTTGTGCTACGCCGTGACCTCATTAGTGTTCTAGGCTCGCGTCGCTAGTCCGGTCTAGCCTAGGACCAGCACAGTACCGTCGTTGAGCGTTTATTCAATATTGCATCTCTGAATTGATTATTGCTAATCTTTTGCTACCATATATAGCCAACCCAGCTCCACATATTTCTACACCGTGTATACGTACGCTCCCCTGGCAATCGCTTTACTCAATATTCGGAGTTACTTGACACCGCAGGTTGCCGATCACCGCCTGCTGCATGGTAAGAACTTGTAAGACATTGATATTTGCTTTACTGTGAGCGTTTTACCACCACATCCTAGTAGTTATAGGAACACTATTTTTGGATTTTGTTTCTTGTTCTACTAATCATGACAGGATCCAGAGTCAATTCATGGGCTTTGTCGATCACGGGAGACGTGCCACCACCTTTGCAAATACCACAACCGTCACGAGAGGTGCACAAACATCCAAATGCACATGATCAGGTTAATGTATCTATACCACCATTTAATGGCCGTTTTAAACCTGCTTTATATATTGAATGGGAGTTCGACATAAAAAATGTATTTGCTTCCCATAATTTCGATGAACATAAAAAGGTTAAGGTTGCGGTTGGTTCTTTCACTGGTTATGCTTTGGTTTGGTGGAGTGAATATTGTCGGTTACACCCTGATTATATACCTACTACTTGGGATGATTTGAAACTTGCCATGCGACATACTTTCGTCCCTGCTTATTATACTCGTGACATGATTAAGAAGTTGCAACACTTAAAACAAGGTAGTAAAACTGTAACAAAATATTATGATGATTTACAAACTACCTTGTTGCATTCCTCTTTAGAAGAAAGTGAAGATGATTTTATGGATAGTTTTGGGGAGGATTAAACCGTGATATTCAAGAGATACTAATTCATGAAGAGTGTTATCCTATGGACCATTTGTTTCATCTTGCTTGCAAAGCTGAACAGGAAATAAAACGACGTGTTGGCCACGAGGAGAACAAGCGCACGGTGCACATTCCAAGAGTTGATATGATTGTTCCTTCAACTACTAGCCATACGATGACAACCACATCCGTTGTTGTCCGGACAACATCACCTCCACCACGTGACACATCGCCCCCGAGAGTGGCTACATCATCTGAGTTGATCATAAGAGGTAACGACAAAGGTACTGATCTTCCATCTCTACATGATAATGATGAATGCCTTGTCAATTTGAATGCACCATCTGATGAGCTACCCACTACTTTGATCACACCACCTATTTTAGAGGACTACGTTGATAATTTGACTTTGCCATGTGATCAAACAACTGAAATGCCAACAATTTTAAGTGCACCCATTGAATTAACTATTGATGCAAAAGAACCAATGTTTAATCATTTTGATATGACCTCTAATCTTGGTGATGATTCTGTGTTGAATGACTTATTGCATGTTTGCTTATTTAAGCATGTTGTAGCATGTAAATTTGATGCAAGTAAGGTTTATTCACCAATGTTGGGATGGTTTAATGATGAACATTGTCAATCTTTTGAAATGAATAAGAGCTTCACTTATATGTGCAAACTGAGTTGCAATATTTTCATGCCTTCTACTTCTTGTGCTAATTTTTTGGCTTTAGATTTTATGAACTATGCAAGTTACTCATCTATTCATGTGTCATATATGCAAAAATCAAGGGAAGTAAAAATGGATGACATATACATATACAACATGTACACCTTGTCTCTTTTGTTAGCCACATTTCAGATTAAGCAACGCCGAGGAC
>NW_021295590.1:0-1652 GCF_002162155.2 Triticum dicoccoides | reverse complement strand
GCACCCTTCAACCCTTAGCTATTCCTGAATGGAAATGGGATAAAATTGGTATGGATTTCATTACCGGGTTTCCCAGGACCAAGAGAGGGAATAATGCTATTTTCGTCGTGGTCGATCGTCTTTCCAAAGTAGCCCACTTCTTACCTGTTCGTGAGAGTATAACCGCTAGTCAGCTGGCAGATTTGTACATCTCCCGAATAGTGTCTCTCCATGGTGTTCCTTTGGAAATTAACTCGGATCGAGGAAGTCTTTTCACCTCTCGATTTTGGGAAAGTTTCCAAAATGCTATGGGAACCCGTCTTTCCTTTAGCACCGCTTTCCACCCTCAGTCGAGTGGTCAAGTGGAACGCGTCAACCAAATTCTAGAAGACATGCTTCGAGCCTCTGTTATCTCATTCGGAATGGACTGGGAGAAGTGCCTTCCATTTGCCGAATTCGCTTACAACAACAGTTATCAATCTAGCTTGGGTAAAGCCCCTTTTGAAGTTCTCTATGGACGACGATGTCGAACACCCCTTAACTGGTCAGAGACCGGGGAAAGACAATTCTTTGGCCCGGATATGATTCAGGAAGCAGAAGAACAAGTTCGTATCGTTCGTGAAAAGTTGAAAACAGCCCAATCTCGTCAAAAGAGTCAATATGACCGAAAACATAAGGCTATGACCTTCGAGGTTGACGAGAAGGCTTATCTTCGGGTCACCCCTCTGAAGGGAACCCATCGTTTCGGTATCAAAGGCAAATTGGCTCCTCGTTACATTGGACCTTTTCGCATTCTTGCCAAACGAGGAGAAGTTGCCTACCAGTTGGAACTACCTCCGCACCTCTCCAGAGTTCACGATGTCTTCCACGTTTCTCAACTCAGGCGTTGCTTCTCGGATCCTATCCGTGAAGTGGACCACGAAAAGCTTGATCTCCAAGATGATCTTACATATCGAGAGTACCCCATTCGTATCCTCGATCAAGCCGAACGTACCACGCGACGTCATAATATCAAGTTTCTCAAGGTTCAATGGTCGCACCATTCCGAGGATGAAGCAATTTGGGAAAGGGAGGATCGTCTTCGACTCGAGTATCCCGCCTTCTTCCCGGAGGAACCCAAATCTCGGGACGAGATTCTTTTGAGTGGGGGTGAGTTGTCACAGCCTAGCTAGTCATGCATTAGAGTGTGTGCATCATGTTTAAAATTCCATTTAATTTGAAATGGGGATTTGTGAAACCCTCAGAATCATTTTGAAAATGACCCAAATAAAAATTTCTCCAAAAGGGTCCAAGAAAATGCTCATGTTGATCTCTGAAAATATTGGACAGAGATAAAAATCAAACCAATATTTTTAGTGGCTCATGGACATTTATTTTGGGCATTTGGAATAAATGCATAAATATTTGCATTGGAAATATATTAATTATATATATTAATATATGCCCAAATATTATGCCAATTATAAAAGAGCTCTGGAATAATATAAATAGCTCCTGCAAAAATTGGCATAAGTTAAATAAATGATTTAATATATTATTTAAATCAAACAAATGTCAGAAATTAAAAAAAAGGAAAATATATAACAGGAGGAGCTTACCTGGGCTCCTCCACTGTGCGGCCCAGCCAGCTGGCTGGCCCAGCCAGCAGCCGGCCCAGCCCACCTCCCTCCTCT
>NW_021295589.1:0-1519 GCF_002162155.2 Triticum dicoccoides | reverse complement strand
CATCAGATTGTTTCATCCACAACTCAACGCTCCGGACGAATTTGAAGGTGATTCCAATTGGGTTGGAAAGTGCACGAAATCTAGTTTCCAACAAAAAAAGAATCACCCAATTCGGAGTCCGTATGAAAAACTTGTGTGCGTTTTGAGTCAGGTATGTCTGTGCAGTCCGAATCTGAATCCAGAACGTGAGAGACTTGGACTCTATCTTCTCTTGGGCCAAAAGTGACGTGAGAGAACTTTTTGGACAGCAAATAAACATCTCTTTCTTCCTTATCTTCATATGTGGATTGTACAAATGTCCCATACACCTGCAATTAGACAAAACACAAAAGTGTGTGAAGTATTTTTGTTCTGGATAACATAAATAGATTATTGAATAGTTTGCACTAGAAATCACCTGACAAATATGCATATATGCAATATTTTTGGTCATATCCAAGGTAGTCATGTCCTCATCAAAAGGTTAAATTGAAGAGGGGGTTATGCTCCTGGCAGCTAGAGAGGGTAACGAATGGGGTTTGAGCGCCGGAGATGGCCTCACCAGAACGAATCGGGCTGGAGGCCGAGGCGGGGCGAGGCGGCCGGAGCTGGGGGAGGAGACCTCCTCGAGGTCCCCCTAGTGGCCTGGCGGGGTGTTGGTGAGTAGTGGGGGTGCTGCGTGCACGAGAGTGAGCTCGGGACCCTTTTATATAGGCGGTCCGAGGCGGTTGCCGTGAACGAGGATCGCCGGCGAGTGATTACGGTGGCGCAGTGCTCGGTCGGGGTGGTTAGGGGGTCGAGCGTCATCACGGAGGTTCAATGGGTCCGTTTTGGTGTTAAACTGGCCGGGGTTTGGGTGTTAAGGGCGAGCTCGACGGAACGGTGATGGCGCGGGCCCGTCGACGGCGGAGAGCGCGTTCCGTGCTTGCCGGCCACGGTGGTTGTGCTACGGGCGTGCGCTGGCGTGCATGAGGCCACGCGGAGAGCCAGGGAGCGATGGGCGGCGCGGAACGGCGTTCTGCCGTGGTGTGCCTCCTGTCGGCCGCCACGGGAGGTCCCGACGCCGCAGAAGACGCCGGCGAGGGCGAGCCAGCGCGCTACCGACGCCAGGAAGGCTCCACGCACGCGTGTGAAGCTTCGGACAAGAGGAAGAGGCGGCGAGGAACGTGCCAAGGGCACTGTGGCCGCGTGACTGAAACTGACGGACTGAAGATGACACTGAAACTGAATTTTCTGAACTTAGAACAGTAACAGTGCCCACAAGGTGTTCGACCAAATGAAATTGGCCTCTGGTGATTTTTCCTTGAGCTGATTTTTGGTGGAGTGGCTTCTCCTTGCTCAAGTAGGCTGCATGATTTTTGGTGGAATTTTTGGAGCAGTGTGGATATGAATTTCACCAAATTTGGCAAATCTGGTCCAAACTTGCAGAGACTGTATTTTGAAAAATTTGAAAAGAGGAGGAGTGGATCAAGATGGTTCTGGGTTGTGGGTTCAAAGGACAATCCAGGAGAATTGGTTTGAGGTCAAAACTCAAATGAAA
>NW_021295588.1:0-1710 GCF_002162155.2 Triticum dicoccoides | reverse complement strand
TGGTCAATAACCTCTCGGAGTTGGTTTAGCGATTGCTAAGGCGCAACGTCGTGCACGTTTGTAGTCGGATCGTCAAAGTCGTCTCCACCAAATCGATAGTTATCATCTCATCGAAAGATCGGGACACCCCCGCCTCTATCAAGTGGTATCAGTTTTCAGGTTGCTCGGTGAGAATTTCTAGTTTTCCTAGATTAGATTTATTTTCTTACCTATTGTCCAAGAAAAAGCCACAAAAAAGAGTTAGATCTATTCATCCTTGGTCCAAGCCAGTCTGAGCCTTTGCAATTTTCTTTTCATTGCTTGCATAGTTGAATTATCGGTTGCATCGTCGTGTCGAGTTGCTGGTCTTAGTGTCTAGTTCCTTTAGAGTTTCGAGTTCTGTTCACATTAGTCACGCAGCCGCTGCATCATTATCCCATCCGCTGTCCACCATCCAATCCACCAATTTCCACCACGTGCTACGCACTGTTTATTGTCATAATCATAGTTGAGGTCACTCACATCTTCGCCTGATCGAATCTGCTTCTTATCTAGTTTGTCTTGGAAAGAGGGAGAAAAAAAAGAGAGAGAAAAAAAAGAGAAAAAAGGAAAGAAAAAAAAAGAAAAAGAGAGAGAAGAAAAAGAAAAAAAAGCGTGCGAAAAAAAAAGGAGAGAAAAATTGAATCTATCTAGAATCAATCTCGTACCTGAATTCGGATTGGAATCTGTTTTGCGCACTGTTCAGTAAAACAGGTGTATCTCCTCATACGAAGTCCGTTTTGGCTCCGTGAGTACTCAAATTGAAGATAGCGACGAGGCGCATCTAAATAGTTGCAGAAGCTAGTTCAATATTTGACACCTCAAAATCGGCTTCTAAATAGGTCTTTTTGCCCTCTGAAGTTCGTGAACATAGCTTGTCAATTTTTCAGGCTAGTTTTAGAATTCTTTGACTCCTCATATCAACTCGGAATTGAGTGATTCTTTTTGCATTGGAAAGCTTGAGTTAGTAGCATTCTTTGAAAGAATTTATCAGAAAATTGTCTCAAACTTTTCAAGAGGAAAGTTGGAGAGAGAGTTGTTGTATATCCTGCTTGGCAGTTGTTTTTCATCATTATCTTCATTGCCGTTGTGATCTTCACTTATATCTTGCTGTCAAGAGCTACTTAGTATCCTTCATTGATGCTAGTTTTGCTACGCTGTGACCTCATTAGTGTTCTAGGCTCGCGTCTCTAGTCCGGTCTAGCCTAGGACCAGCACAGTACCGCCGTTGAGCATTTATTCAACATTGCATCTTTGAATTGATTATTGGTAATCTTTTGCTACCATATATAGCCAACCCAGCTCCACATATTTCTACACCGTGTATACGTACGCTCCCCTGGCAATCGCTTTACTCAATATTCGGAGTTACTTGACACCGCTGGTTGCCGATCACCGCCTGCTGCATGGTAAGAACTTGTAAGACATTGATATTTGCTTTACTGTGAGCGTTTTACCACCACATCCTAGTAGTTATAGGAACATTATTTTTGGGTTTTGTTTCTTGTTCTACTAATCATGACAGGATCCAGAGTCAATTCATGGGCTTTGTCGATCGCGGGAGACGTGCCACCACCTTTGCAAATACCACAACCGTCACGAGAGGTGCACAAACATCCAAATGCACATGATCAGGTTAATGTATCTATACCACCATTTAATGGCCGTTTTAAACCTGCTTTATATATTGAA
>NW_021295587.1:0-1368 GCF_002162155.2 Triticum dicoccoides | reverse complement strand
GAGTTTGTTTCTCCTATCATTCCGCGATAGAATGGCTTGATGGACCACAAGAGTAATAGGCATCGACGAACGAATGCACGCATACTCTTGACTATCAATTGATAAACGAGGGTCAGAAGACAACTAAAGAGGGACAACTCAAAGGAACATACGATTTTCTGAGTTGTGGATGCATGGTTTAGCATGTCGAACGAAGTTCAACATATTTCTTCCGGATAACCCATGCAGAAAGGTAGAACTGGCAGAGCCACAATATATAATGGAGAACTCATCAAGAATAATCCTGTTGTGATATTTCAGTTCAACGAGGAACTTCTGCCATAAATAGTTCATGGTATTTGGAAGAAGAAGATACCACGGACTTCAAGGACTATCGCAAAGGTTACTAATATCCTAAAGGCACTAGCAATTACTATCAACATGAAGTAGGTAGAGTGAATCTCGGGTTCAGAACCAGGGGTAGAATACCTACTACTAAGTAGCATCACAGAATGCTTTCGAAGATAAAGGCCAGAACCAACACACTGGGACACCAATCATGGCTAAATTACTAGGTGATCCCCTAAGACACCGAGGGTCATAATACCAGCCCAACATATATGTCAAGGCAATAAAGTACCTCAACTCACCGATTAGTGTGGTTAATCTGGCCCAAAGGAACATCGAAACGGGAGGAAGGAATATGCAAATTGCATCAGATTGTATAGAAACCTGGGATGACTCGGACAACATAACGGCTGTAAATGCTCAGAAAAGATTTGAGACATTCACAAAATGATGGCATAACCACTCAGAAGCACAATATCAAGGTTTCGAGATCAACAGTTAACATACAGAAGATAGTAGGAGCTGAACTGAGGCTTGAATCAACAATCTTATAAGTCTACGGATTAGTAACACGTCATCCTGATAGATAGATGAGAAGACCTAGTTCCTTAACCCCGTAGGAAAGATAAGATGACTCAGATCAGAAGGGCATGAGGTATAAGGAGTAAAAAGAGCCTTACGTTCCATCCCACAATCAATTCACTTATATAACTAAAGAATTTCTAGACTCAACTTCGACCAGTTTGGCTTGGTAATCCTATAGGCAGTCAAGCTCTGATACCAACGCTGTCAGGACCCCGACTCAATGTCACATCGATCTAGCATGTAACACCTCATATCACTTTGCGGCCTCACACACGGTATTCCCACGGGTGTCGCCTTACCTTTGCCCGGGGCCGTTTGCGCCTTTTGGCACACGTATATGACAGTGTCGCTAGCATCCATATGATAAGGAGCCCGGGCTGACATGGCTAGTCGTAAACCCAAAGTGGCACAAACTTACAGGGACAGGCATCCATGACCCAGCATCGAACGTGTCGG
>NW_021295586.1:0-1368 GCF_002162155.2 Triticum dicoccoides | reverse complement strand
GAGTTTGTTTCTCCTATCATTCCGCGATAGAATGGCTTGATGGACCACAAGAGTAATAGGCATCGACGAACGAATGCACGCATACTCTTGACTATCAATTGATAAACGAGGGTCAGAAGACAACTAAAGAGGGACAACTCAAAGGAACATACGATTTTCTGAGTTGTGGATGCATGGTTTAGCATGTCGAACGAAGTTCAACATATTTCTTCCGGATAACCCATGCAGAAAGGTAGAACTGGCAGAGCCACAATATATAATGGAGAACTCATCAAGAATAATCCTGTTGTGATATTTCAGTTCAACGAGGAACTTCTGCCATAAATAGTTCATGGTATTTGGAAGAAGAAGATACCACGGACTTCAAGGACTATCGCAAAGGTTACTAATATCCTAAAGGCACTAGCAATTACTATCAACATGAAGTAGGTAGAGTGAATCTCGGGTTCAGAACCAGGGGTAGAATACCTACTACTAAGTAGCATCACAGAATGCTTTCAAAGATAAAGGCCAGAACCAACACACTGGGACACCAATCATGGCTAAATTACTAGGTGATCCCCTAAGACACCGAGGGTCATAATACCAGCCCAACATATATGTCAAGGAAATAAAGTACCTCAACTCACCGATTAGTGTGGTTAATCTGGCCCAAAGGAACATCGAAACGGGAGGAAGGAATATGCAAATTGCATCAGATTGTATAGAAACCTGGGATGACTCGGACAACATAACGGCTGTAAATGCTCAGAAAAGATTTGAGACATTCACAAAATGATGGCATAACCACTCAGAAGCACAATATCAAGGTTTCGAGATCAACAGTTAACATACAGAAGATAGTAGGAGCTGAACTGAGGCTTGAATCAACAATCTTATAAGTCTACGGATTAGTAACACGTCATCCTGATAGATAGATGAGAAGACCTAGTTCCTTAACCCCGTAGGAAAGATAAGATGACTCAGATCAGAAGGGCATGAGGTATAAGGAGTAAAAAGAGCCTTACGTTCCATCCCACAATCAATTCACTTATATAACTAAAGAATTTCTAGACTCAACTTCGACCAGTTTGGCTTGGTAATCCTATAGGCAGTCAAGCTCTGATACCAACGCTGTCAGGACCCCGACTCAATGTCACATCGATCTAGCATGTAACACCTCATATCACTTTGCGGCCTCACACACGGTATTCCCACGGGTGTCGCCTTACCTTTGCCCGGGGCCGTTTGCGCCTTTTGGCACACGTATATGACAGTGTCGCTAGCATCCATATGATAAGGAGCCCGGGCTGACATGGCTAGTCGTAAACCCAAAGTGGCACAAACTTACAGGGACAGGCATCCATGACCCAGCATCGAACGTGTCGG
>NW_021295585.1:0-1235 GCF_002162155.2 Triticum dicoccoides | reverse complement strand
TCATTTAGCTCTCTAAACAATTAGGTAAATGACCGAAAAACAACAAATGATGTCAGAACATGTTGGAAATTAATGACGTCGCTTTGAATGCTGCATACTGAACACAAAAGAAGTCCAGAGTTCAAATAAGTTTAAAAAACATTGAAGTGCCCGTGTAACAGATGAGTTCTTGTCCGAAACCCTGATACTCCGAAAGAGTTTGTCCAGTTTGTAAACGAAGTGCGTCCAATTTTTGTCGTGACCCTCTCTACTCTTTCGCACATGCTATGTGGGTGAAATGATGATACCATGCCATGTTTCAACATTTTGAGAATTCATTTTGTAGTGATTTTCAATTTCACGGTCATTTAGCTCTCTAAACAATTAGGTAAATGGCCGAAAAACAACAAATGATGTAAGAACATGTTGGAAATTGATGACGTCACTTTGAATGATGAATACTAAGCACAAAAGAAGTCCGGAGTTCAAATAAGTTTAAAAAACATTGAAGTGGCCGTGTAACAGATGAGTTCTCGTCTGAAACCCTGATACTCCGAAAGAGTTTGTCCACTTTGTACACGAAGTGCGTCTAGTTTTTGTCGTGACCCTCTCTACTCTTTCGCACATGCTATGCGGGTGAAATGATGATACCATGCCAAGTTTCAACATTTTCAGAATTCATTTTGTCGTGCTTCTAAATTTCACGATCATTTAGCTCTCTAAACAATTAGGTAAATGACCGAAAAACAACAAATGATGTCAGAACATGTTGGAAATTAATGACGTCGCTTTGAATGCTGCATACTGAACACAAAAGAAGTCCAGAGTTCAAATAAGTTTAAAAAACATTGAAGTGCCCGTGTAACAGATGAGTTCTTGTCCGAAACCCTGATACTCCGAAAGAGTTTGTCCAGTTTGTAAACGAAGTGCGTCCAATTTTTGTCGTGACCCTCTCTACTCTTTCGCACATGCTATGTGGGTGAAATGATGATACCATGCCATATTTCAACATTTTGAGAATTCATTTTGTAGTGATTTTCAATTTCACGGTCATTTAGCTCTCTAAACAATTAGGTAAATGGCCGAAAAACAACAAATGATGTAAGAACATGTTGGAAATTGATGACGTCGCTTTGAATGATGAATACTAAGCACAAAAGAAGTCTGGAGTTCAAATAAGTTTAAAAAACATTGAAGTGGCCGTGTAACAGATGAGTTCTCGTCCGAAACCCTGATACTCCGAAAGAGTTTGTCCA
>NW_021295584.1:0-954 GCF_002162155.2 Triticum dicoccoides | reverse complement strand
GTGAAAACTGAGACATGCTGAAATTTAACTCACGAAGGCATGTAAACGAGCTCGATGCACTCACTACGGTGCAAGTCCTGGCAAGGAAAGCATATAACCAGCAAGAAGGCACAAAGTGCTAGCTACACATGGCAAGAACGAAGGCATAGCATGCATGGAACACTAACGGTAGCATCGGCGAAATCGCAAACAAGTTGACGATCTGCCCAGATTAACAACGAAGCAAAAGTTGAGCTCGAATGAGTCAACCTAGAGCACTCCACAAATGTCAACAAAGACATGGATGGATAGAGCATAACTTAAATATCAAAACTCCCTTACTGATCATCCTCAAAAGAGGCACGGATCACTAGGAAACAAGCTGGACATATAGCATCATGAACTAAAATATCCCAGACTTAGTGAAAATCACTAAGTCCCTGAAATCTGCAATCTCAGGTACCTCTCTTCGCAAGCTCGCACAAGACAACACACACATCTTAAAAATGCATGGGTGGCACCTCTGGAAAGAAGACAAAATGCTTCACAATACATCCCAAAGGGGCACAGGCATATCATGCACGGATTAAATATAGCAAAAATGACAAAAGTGCAAGATGAACTAACGGATCTGCAATTTAACTCACGAAGCCTCCTTCTAACAGCATTTTGGGTATCAAGATGATCTCAAATGCAAATGATGCAATGGAATGGAATGATGTACATGTCGAGGCGAAGATTTTGATATATCATACGCCTAAAACGGATCTACGGTTGCGGAGATACGAGCAGTCAAAGATAGCATAAAAAATCTGGGAGTTAGGGTTTCGGGGGAGAGGTCAACCTAGCCCAGATCCAGATCTGGATCGGCACGCTTCCCGAGGCGGCGCCGGAGACACTGTAGCAGCCGGAGGAGCTCGTCGCCGGAGCCGGTGGAGGAGGGGAGACCGGCGAGGCGGCGGGGAGAGGCCGGGG
>NW_021295583.1:0-1897 GCF_002162155.2 Triticum dicoccoides | reverse complement strand
GGGGGTTGATAGAAAGAACATAGCTATTTTACCACATAGTCCCAATTTTTCCATATGAGTAATGTTTGAATATTGAAAGGGTGTTGTCGGTTTCATTTGCTTGAATTACTCGGCAATGCTGGCTCTACTTAGCAAACTCACTTTCCTCTAAGGGGCAGGCATCTTGAAAACCATTGGATTTGGTTTCTCCATGAATTTTGTAATGATGAAGGTGTTGGCTAGGTGCATCTTGATCTTGATACATAGTTCATTATAACAATTAAGTTATTTGTAAAGATGCGTCAAAGAAATACACTGTTTATTTGAAGGATTATTCTAGTGCTCATAGCGTCTGACCAAACAAAGGAGTACCTAGAACATAACAAAGGGCTTTCCCATGATAATAATGATTAGAGAATGAAAAAAGTGCCACGGGGTTACCAAGAACATAACCATTATACTTTATTTTATGATGTTCATTGTAGTGGACTGCGTTTACTAGGTGTGCTATGGTGATCCTTGTACAAAGTTAAAAATAGGAATAAAACCATTTCTTAAAAAAGAAAAAATCACCGCTTGAAGGATTTATGAAACCCTCATAGCCGGTGACCTACCCAAATGTATTTTAACTCTTAGCCTACCAGAGGACATATGACTTCATGTCACTGCCTACCACCCATGTCTTCTATAAGGAGCGACGATCACCCAAGCAAATGGTGCATTGCTTTATTCTCATTTTCCCTTTCTTCCTTAGTTCCTTAGAACTTCCTAGTTAGTGATGTTTGTCTTGTGCATTATTCGTATGACGTTGCTATACTTGATGGTTCATTCTTTTCTATGTGAGGATGGAATGACAAAATTAGACTTTATTTTTATGATTTTCATTACCGTGGACTGTGTTTACTGGGTGTGCTATCTTGATCCTGATACCAGGTTGAAAATAGGAATAAAACCATCTGTTATAAAAATCACCATTTGAAGGGTTTATGAAACCCTCATAGCCGGTTACCTACCCAAATTTATTTTACCTCTTAGCCTACCAGAGGACATATGACTTCATGTCATTGCATAACACCTAGGTCTTTTATAGGGAGCGAGAGACTCACCCAAGCAAATGGTGCATTGCTTTTTCCCATTTTCCCTTTCACACTTTGTTACTTGGAACTTTGGAAGTTAGAGCTTCCTAGTGATGTTTATCTTGTGCATTATTTTTCATGTCAATGCACATTAGAGATATGGATTTGATAGACATGAGAACATGAGGCACCAGGAATTATGCATATCCAAGAAAATACCATCAGGCTTGTCGAAATGAGAATGCTGGTAGGAGTATGGTTTTTCTCGAAAGCAAGCAAATCTCAGGCCGTTATACTTCGACTTCGTGTGATTTTGATGTGGTTGCAGAAATCTGAAAAATTATATTTTCCAAGACATTCGTGTAAACCCTAGGATAAACATAGCTCGCATATCAATTCTTCAAAGGAGTGACCCAAGGTTGAGTACAAAATTAAATCAGCCGTACAATGACACGCATTTGTCACGTAAAAGTTTCATCAGAATCTCTCTGGATGCTATGTGATACCTAGCTAGCTTCACTTGCATGCTTATGCTCTTGTGGTCAGCTGTAATAATAATGTTCCAAAAGCACTTGAAAAGCAATGCTCATCGTTTAACTAATTCCGTCCAATGCTGTTTCACCGTCATGGTTGCGTGGTCCGTACATATCTACACCGGTAAAAAAGACCATTGGTGCAGGCACGCGGGTAGGTCGGCAGCCTCTCTATCGCTGATAATTCTGCTTCGTTTTGCAGTAGGAGCACATGAATCTTCGACCACTGGTCTAACTACTGGTGGCGCTAGCAAGCTTCGTACTCCCTCCGTCCCAAAATATAAAACGTTTTTTATACTATCATAGCTT
>NW_021295582.1:0-1779 GCF_002162155.2 Triticum dicoccoides | reverse complement strand
AGAAAACTTCTGACTTGCTTAACGTTCTTCGGAGGAGTCCAATCGAGAATAGCCTGAACTCGTTCAGGGTTGACGGCAATACCATCCTTAGAGATGACATGCCCAAGATAGGTTACTTCGGGAAGCCAGAATTCACATTTGGAGAACTTGGCATAAAGTTGATGCTCTCGTAGCTTTTCCAGCACGAGGCGAAGATGTTCAGCATGTTCCTCTTCGTTCTTGGAAAATACCAGAATATCATCCAGATAAACCACGACGAACTTGTCGAGGTAATCCATGAATATATAGTTCATCAGGCGAGAGAAGGTGGCTGGAGCATTGGTTAAGCCGAAAGACATGACGGTGTACTCGTATGAACCATAACGAGTCACAAATGCGGTCTTGGGGATATCTTCCTCACGAACACGGATCTGGTGGTAACCCAACCTCAAGTCGAGTTTAGAGAACACTGATGATCCAGCCAATTGATCATACAGATCATTGATCCGAGGAAGAGGATACTTGTTCTGAATGGTAGCTTGATTTATAGGACGGTAGTCTTGGACCAATCGGTTTGTCCCATCTTTCTTCTTGACAAAGAGAGAAGGTGCTCCCCAAGGAGAGCAACTTGGGCGAATGAAACCACTTTGAAGAGATTTATCGATTTCCTCCTTAAGCTCAAGGAGTTCATGCGGCGGCATCTTGTAGGGTCTCTTGGCTATAGGAGTGGTGCCTGGTTTCAAGTCGATGACGAATTCGACAGCTCTAGCAGGGGGAATCCCTGGGAGTTCTTCAGGAAAGACGTCTAGGAATTCACACACGACGGGAATGTTTTCAATGCCCTCAAGTGGTGCAGCGTTCAATGCGTTTAAGGCATAAAGTCTGGCCTCGGCATTACGAACCAGATGAGGATCGTAGCTAATTATTTCATCAGAAGGGTGTAGCAGATGGACGGTCTTGGTGGCGCAAACGATAGAAGCAGTATGCGCCTTTAACCAATCCATTCCCAGAATGAGATCAATGCTACAGGACTTCAGTACGATGGGAGAGACAAGGAATTCCAGTCCTTCAATTTCTACAGGGACGTTGTTGCAAATCATGGAGGTTCGACATTGGCCCGCAGGGGTGTGCACTAATAGAGAAGCGTTCATGTCTTCACTTTTAATGCCATGCATGAATGCAAAATCTTCTGACATGAATGAATGCGATGCTCCTGTATCAAATAAAACAGATGCTGGTACTGAATTTACGAGGAGTGTACCCATCACAGTAGCAGGATGGTCTCGAGCTTCATTCAGATCAATGTGGTTGGCATGGACACGGCCATAAGACTTGGCATTATTGTTGCGGGCCTGGTTGTTCCCACGGCCAGTTGCTGGAAGGGCCAGTTGATTCTGTCTCTGGTTGCATTCCCTAGCACGGTGCCCTGGTTGTCCGCACCTGAAGCACAACCCATTCTCGGGGGTAGGAACGGGAGCTTGGGGTGGTGGAGCTGGAAGCCTCGGCTGCCTAGTTGGAGCAGCCGGCAGACGAGGTGCAGCATAAGACTGCCTTGGGGCAGGTGCAGTTGGACGGTACATGCTGTTCGGGATCCATATCTTACGCTTCTGCGAGGGCGGGCCCGAAGATGAGCCCGTGTCACGGTTGCGCCTTTGAGAGCTCTGGTGTTCTTGCAGACCAGTCTCGACATTGATGGCCTTGTTCACCAATGTGGCGAAATCGGCAAAGTCATGCACTAGAAGTGTGAGCTTGATGTCAGCTTGAAGGCCTTCACGGAACTTCTCCTGTCTGCGAGCATCG
>NW_021295581.1:0-2301 GCF_002162155.2 Triticum dicoccoides | reverse complement strand
TATCACATCACAACATGCCCTGCAAAAACAAGTTAGACGTCCTCTACTTTGTTGTTGCAATTTTTACGTGGCTGCTACGGGCTGAGCAAGAACCGTTCTTCCCTACGCATCAAAACCACAACGATAGTTTGTCAAGTTGGTGCTGTTTTAACCTTCGCAAGGACCGGGCGTAGCCACACTCGGTTCAACTAAAGTTGGAGAAACTGACACCCGCCAGCCACCTGTGTGCAAAGCACGGCGGTAGAACCAGTCTCGCGTAAGCGTACGCGTAATGTCGGTCCGGGCCGCTTCATCCAACAATACCGCCGAACCAAAGTATGACATGCTGGTAAGCAGTATGCCTTATATTGCCCACAACTCACTTGTGTTCTACTCGTGCATATAACATCAAACCATAAAAACCTAGGCTCAGATGCCACTGTTGGGGAACGTAGTAATTTCAAAAAAATTCCTACGCACACGCAAGATCATGGTGATGCATAGCAACAAGAGGGGAGAGTGTTGTCTACGTACCCTCGTAGATCGACAGCGGAAGCGTTGACGCAACATAGAGGAAGTAGTCGTATGTCTTCCCGGTCTAACCGATCCAAGCACCGTTACTCCGGCACCTCCGAGTTCTTGGCACACGTTCAGCTCGATGACGCTCCCCGGGCTCCGATCCAGCAAAGCTTCGGGGAGGAGTTCCGTCAGCACAACGGCGTGGTGACGATCTTGATGTTCAACCGTCGCAGGGCTTCGCCTAAGCACTGCTACAATATGACCGAGGTGGAATATGGTGGAGGGGGCACCACACACGGCTAAGGAACGATCACGAAGATCAACTTGTGTGTCTATGGGGTGCCCCTGCCCCCGTATATAAAGGAGTGGAGGAGGGGAGGGCCGGCCCTCTCTATGGCGCGCCCTAGGGGAGTCCTACTCCCACCGGGAGTAGGATTCCCCCTTTCCTAGTCCAACTAGGAGTCCTTCCATGTAGTAGGAGTAGGAAACAAGGAAAGGGCGCAGCCCCTCCCCCTAGTCCAATTCGGACTAGGCCTTGGTGGGTGCGCGGCCTGCCCTAGGCAGCCCCTCTCTCTTTCCCGTATGGCCCAATAAGGCCCAATACTTCTCCCGGCGAATTCCCGTAACTCTCCGGTACCCCGAAAAATACCCGAATCACTCGGAACCTTTCCGATGTCCGAATATAGTCGTCCAATATATCGATCTTTACGTCTCGACCATTTCGAGACTCCTCGTCATGTCCCTGATCTCATCCGGGACTCCGAACTCCTTCGGTACATCAAAACTCATAAACTCATAATATAACTGTCATCGAAACCTTAAGCGTGCGGACCCTATGGTTCGAGAACAATGTAGACATGACCGAGACACGTCTCCGGTCAATAACCAATAGCGGGACCTGGATGCCCATATTGGCTCCTACATATTCTACGAAGATCTTTATCGGTTAGACCGCATAACAACATACGTTGTTTCCTTTGTCATCGGTATGTTACTTGCCCGAGATTCGATCGTCGGTATCTCAATACCTAGTTCAATCTCGTTACCGGCAAGTCTCTTTACTCGTTCCGTAATACATCATCTCACAACTAACTCATTAGTTGCAATGCTTGCAAGGCTTATGTGATGTGCATTACCGAGAGGGCCCAGAGATACCTCTCCGACAATTGGAGTGACAAATCCTAATCTCGAAATACGCCAACCCAACATGTACCTTTGGAGACACCTGTAGAGCACCTTTATAATCACCCAGTTATGTTGTGACGTTTGGTAGCACACAAAGTGTTCCTCCGGTAAACGGGAGTTGCATAATCTCATAGTCATAGGAACATGTATAAGTCATGAAGAAAGCAATAGCAACATACTAAACGATCGGGTGCTAAGCTAATGGAATGGGTCATGTCAATCAGATCATTCACCTAATGATGTGATCCCGTTAATCAAACAACAACTCTTTGTCCATGGTTAGGAAACATAACCATCTTTGATTAACGAGCTAGTCAAGTAGAGGCATACTAGTGACACTCTGTTTGTCTATGTATTCACACATGTATTATGTTTCCGGTTAATACAATTCTAGCATGAATAATAAACATTTATCATGATATAAGGAAATAAATAATAACTTTATTATTGCCTCTAGGGCATATTTCCTTCAGTCTCCCACTTGCACTAGAGTCAATAATCTAGATCACATCGCCATGTGATTTAACATCAATAGTTCACATCTTTATGTGATTGGTTCACATCTCCATGTGACTAACACCCAAAGGGTTTACTAGATTCAATAATCTAGTTCACATC
>NW_021295580.1:0-1481 GCF_002162155.2 Triticum dicoccoides | reverse complement strand
CAGTATATAAACAACAAATTAGTGAAGATGGCACATAATAATTTGGTCTTGAATGTTGATGATATGCATTATGTGAGATAGAACAATACAGCAGAAAAATAAAGGTGGATCAATGTCAAACCAGGTTAACTGATGTAGTAGTAGCACACAACAAAATATATGGCTGCACAAATTGGCAAGAGTTGTAGACAAAACTTCAAAACAAATGGGCCTAGTGCTGACAGTCCAGGACTCCAGGGAAGTCAATGGTGCTAGTTTCAGACATCACATATTCATCTATGACCATTTGATTAATTTCACAATAAAGCCAGTAATGTTGACCACTAAATAATTTAAACAAACTTTACTAAAAAGGGACACACAAATAGCATGCTGTACATTGGGTATCTAGCATTCTGTACTTCAATTAGAGAAGGGGATGACAGACAAATAGTTAAATCGAGAAGGAAGAGGGGGAATGCATCGTCTCCAAGTGGTCTGCCAAGATTCTGGACTGGATTGGACCATAAGTCCATGAAGATTTTTCAGATCAATTGCTGAGTTGATGGAAATCTGAAGTTCAAATGCCATTGATATATGAGACGGAGAAGGGATTAGAGAGGATCTATAGCGTGATGACGTACACTTGGGCCTCACGACCATGGCCTCCAGCACGACGTGACGACGAATAGCAGGGGTGGCGCGGCCGCCCTCTTGCGTCCTCCCCTGACGATCCTGCGCCCTCGTCTTCCTCCTCCACCACGCCTTGGCCGGCCTGGCGCTTCGGATCGGTGGCAGGGGACTACTACGGCGACTGGGGATAGGAGAGGGTTGCCGGACCAGAGGGATGGGGGTGCGGCGGCGGAGGTAACCGTAGCTTTTGGGCGTCTCGCGTTCTTGTGCGGGGGAAGAAGGCCAGCCCAATCACCCATCTGCACGAGATCCACGGCGGCTCGGAGCTGGTGTCGCCTCAGGGACAGAGGATTGGCATGGCGGCAACGATCTAGTGGTGGCGGGCAGCGTTCATCTGGTGGAGGGCTGCGTAATTCAGGCGTCGGGCGTTGAGGCGATGCATGGAGGCCGGCGGCGGCGACGAGTGCGAGCGGCTTGGGGGCCGAGAGGCTAGAGCTGGAGCGATTGGATAACTGTTGTGTTGGGACAAAGGATCGTGGGTTGAATCTTCTCATATGCCAACTTAAAAAGGAGTCTCGGCCCATGTGGGGCAAAGCCCATAACGGATAGAAAAACGTAATTTGT
Source organism: Triticum dicoccoides (assembly GCF_002162155.2). Taxonomy (NCBI): domain Eukaryota; kingdom Viridiplantae; phylum Streptophyta; class Magnoliopsida; order Poales; family Poaceae; genus Triticum; species Triticum dicoccoides. Next base: position 245 of record NW_021295580.1, on the reverse strand, counting down.
CAAATCTATACCGATGGCAACATTAGTACCACCCCGTGTATATGTTTTAAATTTAAACTGAAAGCGTAAACACATGGGAAGAAGCGTATTGTGACGGTGAACCCACGGAGTCAATCCGTGCTTTATTATTAGAAATAGATTATTACTAGCACAAATGCCCGTGCGTTGCAACGGGAGGGAAAAATACACTTTGTAGCCTAATAAGCATGGTCTAAACCACGTGGCAACGTCGAGGAAGTCCAGCT
>NW_021295579.1:0-1078 GCF_002162155.2 Triticum dicoccoides | reverse complement strand
CCGCTGGTGTGCGGAAGGAGAAAAAGACCAGCTCGGAAAGCCAGGCGCGAGAGGTTCAAGAACTCAAGGCACAGGTGGCGCGGATTCCGGAGATTGTCCAAGAGCAAGTGGAACAACGACTCGGAGCGACGATCACCGCCCTTGTGCCTACCTTGATCTCGGGGTTGAGTGCGTGGATTGCGGGCGGCCAACAGGGGCCGCCCCCGATTCCTAGCTTCACGGCCAGCAACTCGCATAATGCGATGGCGGGGCCATTGGTGCCTCCGGCGGAGGCGGCATTGGTGTCTCCGACGCCGGCACGGGAGCTTAATGCACCCGGGTGTACGCCGGCCGGCACCTCTTCAGCAAGCGGCCCCTCCGTCAACTGCACGCCCGCCGTTGGCGGTGCCTCGACATTAGCCGAGCTCGACGCCATCATCACAGTAACTAATTAAGCCTCTCTCGGCCGAGGACTTCATCTCCTTGCCTTTGACTGGGCATCCCTGACGCCCTACATGTTTTCGCAGGGCGCCGCCGACGTTCCATGCACTCTCCTCCACTTTGTGAACAACGAGTTGGTCGATGTCGCCAAGGGCAAAATCGTTCAACCGGGCAACCCCTTGTTCCACGGTACCCAGATGCCACCCAACTTGTTTAGGGTTCAACTGGTTCGGGTGCTGCCAGGCTGCGACGACTTGTTACCTCCGATTCGACCCGTCGGGGCCGACGATGAAGACGTGATGACCCTCAGCGCCTGCCTGAGCTGGCCCCTGCTTTGGCCGAAGAGCCAGATTCGTTTGGGGGCGGGGGACACCACCCCAAAGACAACACCGCCAGTCGTGCCGGCGCCAAGTCGGCCCCATGGCAAGACCGCCGTAACGGTGCCGGACATCCCTATGCCACTAGATCCAAACATGCATATGGCACAGGATCAGAACGACGACGACGACGACGATGATACATTTGGCAATGTCGATCAGTACTTTGCCGAGCATGGGTACGATGGCGACTTCATGGGGCCTCCTTCTCAAGAACCAAACCCAACAAAAGACGTGTGCGATCTAGCTCGTACCGCGGAGAAGCCAAGTTGCAACAGGCG
>NW_021295578.1:24353-28793 GCF_002162155.2 Triticum dicoccoides | reverse complement strand
AATTGTTCAAATTTCTAGAGTTTCTATGATATGCCTGTGCTCTTGTATCGCGCTAACGAAAGCTATTTTGCCGTTGTGGTATTTGGTTACACATCCAGCCCAGATATTAGATTGTTATAGGCTAATTGTTTCTCTATTTTTGGTTGTGCTTCCTGATTGACGGTATATGTTCTGCTGCAGGCTGTGTACAAGGAAGCAGTATGGTCGTAGGTGGTTATCCTTGCATGTGCTTATGTATTGATCAATTGATTTTAGATTACTGTCGATCGTCTGATGGTTCATGGACCTGAGTACCTGGAACTGACCCCCTTCCATGTGATACAGCAGGCATGAGCATGGTGACAAAAACTAATTGCAGGCCAGGGAGGTTAGTATAAGGCAAGCTGTTTAAATTTTCATGATGCAACACCCATCAAGTATTCAGTTGGGATTTCAAAACCGGGATAACTAAATACTGGGAGATGATAGACAATTTTCCAGGTAACTCTTGTGATTTTTGAATGTAGGACCTGAATAGTTGATGTGTGTAGCAGAAGAATGCAGAGCGACTAATTATTTGAGATAATTTTTTAACCTCAAATAGGATAATGTGGGATATTATACTTGTCCGTAACCATGAGTATTGGTTCATCATGTCTGCACTAAGAAGGCAATGAACATCAACACTAAGCCACATGCAAGCATGCAGAAATACCGTGGCACATGCATGTGAGTGGGTTTCAAATCACATCAACATGTCTGCATGCAAGCATGCACCAGTAGCATGCATGTAAGTGAGCTTTTAACTCCCATTAACATGTCAAAAAGAAAAATATAATCCCATTATGCAGTAGGAGTTGGCTGATCTTTTTTCCTTATGTGGGATGATCTAAGTGATGATGGGAGTTTATTTAGTTTGGCTACCACATTTGTCATGCGGTTATAGATTTTTTTTTAGTTCTATGAAATCGATAATTTTGCGCAGAGAGATATACCGCTGTTCCGCGGCAACGAGCGGGGACTCATCTAGTAATATTTAGGAACGGAGGGAGTACTATGTAAAGAGTTAGGTGTCGCACGGTGATAGTGTGAGGTGGGCCATGTAATCACTGAGCCTGCGTGTTTTCACTGCTCTTGCACTCCTCCGCTATAAGAATGGAGAAAATTGTAATCTACTACCTCCTTTCGCCGAAAGCGTGGGACATCCACCAGTCCTACCACCTCAGTAATAAAGACCAATGAGCCGTCAAATCACATAGACCCAGCAGTAAGTTGGACGGACGAAGCAACCATCACTCTTGCGCCAGTGAGAGGTTGCGTCCGCTCTGCCCGGGCATGCATGTGGCACCGATTCTTTGGAGCGGCACTGACCGTTTTGGGCGGGAAGCGCGTGCGGGCGGTGGAGGGGCTTTGGGTGGGCCAGGCTGGTCAAGAGCGGGCGTGGCAGCTGTCCGCATGTCCCTACCGGACACGCCAGGAAACAAGAGGATGCACCGACTTTCGCGGCTTAAATCATACACGACACACCATATCTCTGTAGGAGTAGGTCGATCTGTCGCACTCTCTAACACACACATGCTGTTAAACACACACACGCACACGCACATGCACGCACCTTGGTCCCGTTGCACCTTCTAACGTGACTTATTACACCTAGACGGAGGGAGTAGTAAGTATACGAGATACGGTGGCACACTGACTTAAGTCGAATACAAGTGCCCAAAATTTGTGTGCATGTTATAATAAGGATTCACTTAAAATAGTACGTGAGCGAACAGAGGGATCAATTGGACAGTGTTCCCGAGCAGTAGCGAGATGTGTGAGGTAGTAAGATACACCGCTGGCGCTTTTATTTTTTCTTATTAATTTGTTTGTTTCACCCTCTGACTGGTGGGACCCAACGTACTACGTGGAGAGAGGTAAGGTGACTAAGGCTGCATTATTTCTGCACTACTATGGATAGTCTTACCACCAAAGCCACATGACACGATTATGATTGAAATCCTAATGACTCTCTCACACACACAAAAAACACGGCATGCCTGTCACACGAATTCAGGAATGTATAAAAGGTTATTTTCCTCTCGTTGAACATAACGGGAGGGTTGTGTAGCTGGTTAGCCTGTTCGCTCATCAAACTTGAGGTCTCGGGTTCGATAACTACACTTGAGCATAATTTTTGCAAAGAGGATTCTTTGACTGGTCAAAATGTTTTCTAGGGTTTGCACGCTTCACACTCTCTCTCCAGTATATATATACACGCTGGAGCCTCAGTGCTTGTAGTTGCTCTCTTCACACTCTCTCGCCCTCTCCCGCTAGATCCTCAGCGCTTGTAGTTGCTCTCTTCACACTCTCTCGCCATCTCCAGATCTAAACAAGACTTCATTGGCCTCTCTCTCCCCTCACTGCTGCTCAAAGAGCCGGCAGGATCCGTCCGCCGGGAAGGGAAGGAGGCTTAACACTGTCACTGTCGGTGAGGGAGGGAATCCACTACTGGTGCTGTTGTTCACTTTCCACCCAGCGGCGGCGCGGGAGGGCCTCCGACCCTTCTTCTTCGCCGCTGTCTCGTCGCCCACCGAACCACGCCCCAACAACCTTAAGGTATATTTTACTTACTCCACATGCATTGCTCTAGTTGCATGTATACCATGAATCTAGGACGTGGTTCAAAGAGAAAAGGAGTGGGGGAAAGTAGTGGGAAAAGTTGTATATAGCATGAATCTAGGACATGGTTCAAAGAGGAAATGAAGGGGGAAAGTTGTATAGCATGAATCTAGGACGTGGTTCAAAGAGGAAACGAATGGGGGAAAGTAGTGGGGAAAGTTGTACCGCATAAATCTAGGACGTGGTTCAAAGAGGAAAGGAAAGGGCGAAAGTACTAGTTCAAAAAGGAAAGGAAGGGACAGGGTTGTAGAGTTTGAGCAGGACTAGATTTGTTGCGCTCACATAGGGAAAGGTGTCTAAAGATAACAAAACTGGGACCAACACAAGTACGCTCCTTGATTGTTTGTTCTTTGTTGCAACAGACTGTGCATGACCACAGTACATCGGTAGATGCACATGGTGCTGGTGCGTCCACTGTCCCGTGCAACTCATTAGCTATTGTTAATCTATGGCCCTGTTTGGTTAAAAACTCCCTAGTCCCTACCTGCTTGGTTCCAGGGACTAAACATGGACTAGAGGTTATTAAATGACATGATAAAAGACCATGTTACCCCTAGTAAAGAACTAATAGAAACAAGGTGCGATGCGTGGCAGGGGCAACTGTTGGAAAAAGTCCCAAAAAGACTCCCTCGAGGTCTTCTTTCTTTAGTCCCAAATGCCCACTTTTAGTCCCAAAAAGTCCCTCCTGTTTGGTTTAGATGTGACTGACACGGAGTTTTTTTAGTCCCTACACCAAAATGTCCCTGTAAACAAACACCCTCTAATAATACCGCTAGAAAATTGATGCAATGCCACAGTTAAAAGCAAATTACATGTTTAAGGAATTTTATTGTTAATATAATCTCTATGTTAATATTAATCAATGCCACCGTTTGAGAAATGCTATTGTCTTGCTTTCTTTCCCATTTAGATAAGGTAGATGCTTCTTTTTGTTGGCTTCTGTGTCATCCATCGTTATTGACCACTAATTGTTTCTTTTGCACCTTTGTGTAAATAGGGTTTAGCTGCAGTGACCGTACGATGTCCATCCAACGGCTGTCGTGCTTCTTCAACCTCTGGTCTTCTTGCTCCAGCTGCCCAAAGCAGCGCCGGTCGTGTCGCCTGCTCCTGCCTCCCATGGCCGGCTGTGCTGCCGATGAGGCCTCACCGCCCCCTACTACTCTCACCGCTGGCCAGGCCATCCCTCCACTCACCCACTGACCCACACCCCCTGTTATTTTGCGGCGATGGCAGCGCAGCCGAACCAGTGAACCCTCGTACTCCTCTCCGCGTGTGCCGCGTCTTCCTCGGCTCCACGTCGTCCCCTTCCTAGGCCTCGCCGTCGTCCACCGCCGTGGTGCTCTCGGTGCGGCGTGATCAACATGGTCAAGGAACGACTTCCATCAGACGTGGACTGTATGTGGAGAGGCTGACAGTTGGGTCCACGGCAGCCGCAAGGAAGTACCTCCTTATTACGTGCAAAATAATTATTTCTCCACCTGACACCGGGGACCCACCGGACGGGCCACCGTATTTCGTGAAAAAAATGATTTTCCCCCTGACTGCTAGGACCCATGAGCTACATCTTCGCACGCAAGGAAGTGCGTCTGGGAAAAAAACGATTCGCCCCCCTGACTGCTGGGACCCACCAGCTAAACCTTCGTACGCAAGGAAGTGCGTCCGGGCAAAAAAACAATTCGCTCCCCTGACTGCTGGGACCCAGCAGCTACACCTTCACACGCAAGGAAGTGCGTCCGGGCAAAAAAAACGATTCACCCCCCCTGACTGCTGGGACCCAGCAGCTACACCTCCGCACGC
>NW_021295578.1:20166-23031 GCF_002162155.2 Triticum dicoccoides | reverse complement strand
GGTCCTGTTGATCGGGAGGGGTGTGGCGTACTGCAAAACGGACGAAACGGACTTGTGTTGGAGCGCTATGGTCGAAACGGGGGGGAAGGGTGTGGCGTACCGCAAAACGGGACTCCACAGGATAATGTTCATCTCCACCGTCGACCTCCTCCAGCCTACACGGGCTACCATCGACCTCCTCCAGCCTCCACGGGCTCCTGTTCATCCAGCCTCCACTGCGCGCTACTCGACTGGCTACTGTTCAACCACCCCTCCACGGGCACCCCTCCACCGTCTACTATTTATCCAGCCCTCCACACCACGGGGTCCTGTTCAACCACCCCTCCACGGCCACCCCTCCATTGTCTATTGTTCATCCAGCCCTCCACACCATGGGTTCCTGTTCATCCAGAGACAACGCCACCGCTCACTATTCATCCAACCCCCCCCTACCGCAACACTCACTGTTCATCCAATCGATGGGCTTCAGTTAGCAGCAGTAGCGAAGGAATCGCTCCATCGGGTTCAGTTAACAGCCATCGATCGATCCCTCGGGTTCAGTAACGCGTAGCCTGCAGTGCAATCGCTCGGGTTTAGTTAGAGACCAACGCCTCGCTCGGCTTCAGTTAGAGCCAACGCCTCGCACACACACGCGCGTACATACGAGAGAAATGCGCATCGCTCCGCCCCCGATCGACCTCCCACCGTAACCGACAACTCCCCGAAATTTTCCTCCCCCTCGCTTCTACCACGGTTTTTTCCGTCATGGACGGCCCAAAGAATGTCATGTAGCTGCGTCTCCGGCCCGCCCAGGACGAAAAGCCCATTTTCTGTCATGATTTTTTGTCATAGAAGTAGGAGCCCACCACATCTATGATGATACCGGGTTTTGTCACAATTATCGTCATAGAAGTGTCATATGTATCACAGAAAAAAATTTCGTTCGGCCCAAAATGTCACGGATGTGTCTTTTTTTGTAGTGTCAGCACCATTTTCTTTGGGTGCACCAGCTCGACGTTCTTCACGTTCTGGAATGAATTCTTCAGCGGATTCTTTGGTAGGAATGACATCCTCAGTATCCTTGAAGTTGATAGATTCCGCAGGTGCTGGTTCATCTATCACAGAAGGTAGGTGCTCCCTTTGCGAGCCATTAGTCTCATCGAACCGCACATCTACAGTTTCAAGAACTTTGTGAAGAACGTTGTTGAAGACTCTGTAGGTGTGCGAGTCCTTTCCGTAACCAAGCATAAAACCCTCATGTGCTTTTGATGCGAATTTAGAATTGTGATGAGGATCTCTAATCCAACATTTAGCACCGAAGACTTTGAAATAACTCACATTGGGTTTCTTGTGAGTGAGGAGTTCATAAGCAGTCTTCTTGAAGAATTTGTGAAGATATACTCTATTGATGATGTGGCACGCAGTATCAATTGCCTCAATCGAGAAACGACGAGGCGTCTTGTATTCATCAAGCATAGTGTGAGCCATCTCAACAAGAGTTCTATTCTTGCGCTGCACGATGCCATTCTGCTGAGGAGTATAAGGAGCAGATAACTCATGAGTAATACCAAGTTCATCAAGATAGTCATCAAGACTGGAATTCTTGAACTCAGTTCCATTGTCACTTCTGATGTGTTTGATCTTCACACCAAAGTTGGTTGATTCCCTCGAGGAAAATCGTTTGAAGACTTCCTGCACCTCATGTTTGTAAGTGACAATGTGCACCCATGTGTAACGAGAATAATCATCAACAATAACAAAGCCATATAGAGATGCATCATTTGTAACTGCAGAATAATGATTAGGACCAAAGAGATCCATGTGAAGCAATTCAAATGGTCAACTGGTAGTCATGATAGTGTTCGCTGGATGTTTGGCCTTGGTTAACTTTCCAGCTTCACAGGCTCCGCACAAATGATCCTTGAGGAATTTTACATTCTCAATGCCAATGACATGCTTCTTCTTCGCAAGCGTGTGCAGATTCCTCATGCCAGCTTGACCAAGTCGTCAATGCCATAACCAGCCTTCTGAAGCTTTTGCAAGTAGGCATACGGCCGGTTGTGGTCCTGTAGAGAAATCAACAATATACAAGTCTCCTCTCCTAAAGCCTTCGAAGACTTTGGAATTGTCAGCTTCCATAATCACAACGCAATGATATTTGCCAAAGACAACAACCATATCAAGATCACAAAGCATTGAGAAAGACATGAGGTTGTATCCTAAGGACTCGACAAGCATGACTTTGTCCATGTGTCGATCCTTTGAGATCGCAACCTTACCTAGACCCAATACATGACTTTTGCCTTTGTCAGTGAAGATGATATGCGTCAGATGCGATGGTGATAAGGGAGCATCCATCAATAGATTCTTGTCACCAGTCATGTGATTTGTACATCCACTATCGAGAACCCACTCATTGGCTTTGGGTTGATCATCCTGCAGATGAATTACTTACGAACTCATATACTTCATCAGTGAAGAATATGACATCAATATCATCAGATCAATTTCATCAAGCAATAGAACAGATAAAATAGTATGAGGACGAGAGAAATGAAAGTTCATTTCTTCATGATTAGCCTGCATCCTTTCAGGCAATTTTCAGGTCTCCAACAAGTTCTTCAAACGTTTTAAGCACGTCTGGAGACCTGACCCTGCATAAAAGATTAGTTCTTTTTCTTCACCACCCACATCTGAAGGGGTGGCAAAGAATTCATCATTTTGCGAGCACCATATGAGAAAGGTGGCATAGAAACTAGTCCACTTCGCTTCACATAAGAGGGGTTAGGATAAGCATATGAATAAGCAAAGAAATTCTTCGAGGACTTATGAACATAATGGTTAGAAGAATAATGCTCATATTCATATCCCTTAGCCCTTCCCTGC
>NW_021295578.1:12776-20156 GCF_002162155.2 Triticum dicoccoides | reverse complement strand
ATGTACAATTCCTTAAGCCCTGCATCATTAGTGATACTAGCAATGTCCTCAAATGAGGAATTAGTGATAGCAGAGACAGATGAAGAATTTGTAGCATTTGAACATTCAGGTGAAGAATTAGCATATTCACGTTCAATGCACTTCAAACATGGAGGAATAAATTCTTCCTGAGTAGCGCTGATTTGTTGAGCAAGTAATGAATCGCGATCCTTCTGAAGATCTTCATAACTCACTCTTAGCTTCTCAAGATCTTGCTTTCTTTGAAGAAATTCATAAGAAAGCTTCTCGTGATCAGATAAGAGAGTGTTATGATGACCTTGAAGGTTCTCAAACCGAGACTGAAGCCTCTAAAGATTTCCAGTCAAGGTTTTAGTGCGATCCATTTCTTCACCCAACATATCATCACTTTTGTCTAGCATGTTTTGAACCTTTTCAAAAGCCTTTTATTGTTTCACAGCAATCTTAGCAAGTTTAGAGTAGATGGGCTTGAGGTTTTCATCAGATTCATCCTCACTAGATTCAGAGGAGGGGTATTTAGTTACCTTGGCACCCTTTGCCATGAAGCAATAGCTGGGAGCGTAGTCATCATTGCCTTCATCAGCCTTGTTGGTGATGCCATTTTCTTCGGAGTTGAATATAGACTTGCTAACGAATGCAGTAGCGAGAGCTAGGCTCGCCACACCAGACTCGGACTCCTCAGATGCCTCCTCTTTATCATGTTCCTCAGATTCAGCCTCAGAGTCCATTTCCTTGCCAATGAATGCCCGAGCCTTCTTGGAGCTGCTCTTCTTGTGAGATGAAGACTTCGAGGATTTCGATGATGAAGACTTTGAAGATTTCTTCTTCTTCTTTGCATCATCAGAACTGTAATCCTTGTATTTCTTCTTCTTTGATTCCTTATCCCACTGAGGATAATCTTGAATGTAGTGACCAGGTTTCTTGCATTTGTGGCATAGCCTCTTCTTGTAGTCACTGGATGAGGAATCATTGCTCCTTGAGGATTTTCCAAAGCGACCACATCTTGAGAACTTCTGAAATTTCTTCACGAGTAGTGCTAGTTCCTGGCTCAGTTCATCAGGATCACCAAGGCTGCTACCAGAGTCTTCATCTTTAGACTCAGATACTGCCTTGGGCTTCAGAGAACGTGATCTGCCATAGCTCGAATCATAGAGATCTCTCTTCTCAGCAAGCTGGAACTCATGAGTGTTTAGCCTCTCGAGGATATCAGCGGGATCAAGTGACTTGTAATCAGCACATTCTTGAATCATAAGTGCCAGAGTATCAAATGAAGAATCAAGCGATCTCAGCAATTTCTTCACCACCTCATGGTCGGTGAGGTCAGTGGCACCAAGTGCTTGAAGATCATTTGAGATGTCAGTGAGGCGATCGAAGGTTTGTTGAACATTTTCATTGTCGAGTCTTTTCAAGCGGTTGAAGAGATTGCGAAGAACGTCAACACGAGAGTCACGTTGAGTTGAAACTCCTTCATTCACTTTGGACAGCCTATCCCAGATAAGCTTAGAAGTTTCCAAAGCACTCACTCTTCCATACTGCCCTTTGCCCAAATGACCACATATGATATTCTTTGCTTGAGAATCGAGTTGCTTGAATCTCTTCACATCAGTAGCGTTCAGAGAAGGTGTGACTGAGGGAACACCATTTTCCACAACATACCAGAGATCGTTATCAATTGCCTCAAGATGCATTCACATCTTATTCTTACACTAGGGGTAGTCCGTGCCATCGAAGATAGGACACCCAGCAGAGACCTTGATCATACCCGCGGTCCACATAACTAAAACTCCAGGCGGTTAAACCTAAATCACACAGAACAAGGGAGAACCTGGCTCTAATACCAATTGAAAGTGCGTTATATCGACTAGAGGGGGGTGAATAGGCGATTTTTATGAATTCTTCACTGAGGAATTTGCTGGTGAGGAAATTCCTTAGCGAAGAACTACTTGCAGCGGAATAAGTACTCAAAAGTAAACATAACAGAACACAAGCATAGTCATCATGATGAAATGAAGACAAGCACATAGTACAGAAAGCGTAAACATAGGATAACATAGGATGAAGACAAACAAACTGAACAAATTGTACTGAGGAAATTGAGAAAGTCTTCAGTCAAAGTCTTCAAACAGATATGAACAAGCACACAACAACTGAAATGAGGAAATGAAAGAGTTGAGTAAATGGAACCAGTAAGCTTGGTGAAGACAATGATTTGGTAGACCAGTTCCAACTGCTGTCTCAGTTGTACGTCTAGTTGCAGCGGCTAGGTATTTAAACCTGAGGACACACAGTGCTCATCATATTCTCCTTGAGCTAAGGTCACACAGACCTCGCCCAATCACCCGTGGTAAGTCTTCAGGTGACTTCCAAACCTTCATAGACTAGGTCACTTGACGATCCACAATTCCTCTTGGATGCTCCAGACTATGATGCCTAACTGTCTGGAAGAAGCACAGTCTTTAAAGGTAACAAGCGTCGGATCCACGCAGGATCAATCTCTTCAGTGATGCTCAATCACTTTGGGTTTGTAGGTGTGTTGGGTTTGGTTTTTCCTCACTTGATGATTTTCGCTCAAAGTCCTCGAAGGATGGGATGCTCTCAAATGACAAGTGTCAGTTTCTCTTGGAGCAGCCAACCAGCTAGTGGTTGTAGGGGGCAGCTATTTATAGCCTAGGGAACAGCCCGACATGATAATACATAAATGCCCTTCAATGATATGACCGTTAGGTGGATAGATATTTTGGAACGGCTGGCGCATAGCACAGCAACGGTCGGAATTTTGACTCTCAAATTCCTCAGGGCTATCATGTTCCTCACTGTGTAGGCAATTCACACTGGCGAATTCCTAACTCCTCAGTCAGAACAAATTCCTCAGCGACCAAAAGAACTTCGTCTCTGTCATTGAAGAATATGACTGAGCTGTATGAGATTTCCAATGGCTTCACTCGAAAGGATTGGTAGGTGTAGGATTTTGAGTTGAGCATCACATGGAAATGTTTCCTTAGTATTTCCTCGACCCCCTTTAACAGTACGGTGTTTCCTATGACTCAAGAAAGAGAAAATGAAACTACAAAAACAAAAGTCTTCACGCTTCATGTTCCTCGAATGAATTCCAAGTCTTCAAGGTCACAACAATTTCTTCACTTTCAAAGTCTTCAGAAATCCAAAGTCTTCAGTCGAAGAACTTCATTTTTAGGGGTCGACTTTCTCTGTAAATATCAAACTCCTCATAGACTTATAGACCTGTGTACACTCACAAACGAATCAGTCCCTTAACCTATAAGTCTTCAAAACACCAAAATCACTAAGGGGCACTAAATGCACTTACAAAGATAGACGCTAATGCAAATGGAAGTACCTGCAGCGGGGGCAGGCGGCCCAGTGCTGCTGCTAATTGAGGCCCACCAGCTAGCCCGTTTAAGCGTAGTACTAGTATGGGGCTAGTGGCCCGCGCTAGCTAAATGATTTGTTGTAGCGCATGGTGTAGAGCTCTCGCTGCTACTAATGCTGACCCGGGGTACCTGGGGGCCCGCTTAGCACCAGCAGTTATTGGGCAACCATGCACTACTACTAACATATACCTTTAGCGACGGTCTTGTGCCCGCGCTACTACTACTTAACTGTAGCGCTGGTCTGTCACCCATCGCTACTGCTAAATATCTACCTATAGCCTTTTTCCTAGTAGTGCCTCCAGGAAGTGAATGTCCGGGATACCAAGCTCCAACGACGAGAGGGCCACCGGGGGACCAGAGACGGCGGTCGGGGCCTTGGCCGAAGCAGGCACTGAGTAGCATATGTGCACTGCATACCCGTAGAGGTGGCGCCGTGGGGCGTGGACATCGCGGCAGAGAGCTCGCGGAACCCGGTAGGAGCAACTTTGTCGTGCTATCTGTCTATAGTAAATGAAATAGCTCCTTTTGCTATTATCTTTTTCAATGCAGTTAAAAGGGGTTGATTGGTTTGATAAAATAGAAGAAGCCATTGGTCAAGATTAAGCTCCAGTTTACCGTTGACGTAACACCATAATTAGGTATGAATTAGAAATTACAGTATGTACTCAAAATTTATTGGCTGAGATCAGTTTGTGGCTGAACTGGATCATCTAGGTTTATGTCACATGAGATTATTATTATTATTTGAGAAACACACGAGGATTTTTTTTCTCTATAGGACAAATCAGATAAATAAGATCAAGATCAGTCGTAAAAACATTCTTTGTGGACATATAAGCAGGGGGAACCGATGGAAGCGCATGTAAACTATGACTGCGAGGAGAAATTACAACCTCACTGAACGAGAGCACCTTCTAGTTACTGTTGTATATATGTACTGTATGAGCACATGCACATAGTTTCTTTAGCAAGGAAATTGAAACTTTTACCGGAGACACACCTCGTCCAGTAGATGGCTTTATCTGCTCCATTCAACCACAGTGGGTCAATAGATGATTACCCTTCATTTATGGCAGCGGAGGTGAAAGACCGACACGGACGGGACCGCTGATCGGCACGTTAGGTAGGTACCTTCCCGGGTGCGCCGTCGCGGAGAAAAAATATGACCGTGTGCCCATGAGCGACCCGTCCATGGAAACGGATCTCACCTGCCTACCTATGTGAATTCTGTGACTGCACTTGTACCTTGCAGGGGAAGTATTATTTTTTGTGCGAAATGCAGGGGGAAGTATATGTACACATACCCTATAGCTATGCACTTCTAATAAGATCAATCAAATATAATGGATATATAAATTAGTTCGCTATACTTGCCCTGATTTGAATCGGAAACAACTTACCCAGTATGTTGTCCCGTTTTCTCTTTTATTGACGAGGACCTTCCACTCCCCGTTCTTGTATGATTTGAGTTCCTTCAACCAGATGGCAACGTCAACTTCTTCCTAATTCATTTTTCTTGGCTTTTTCTTGAGGTTATTGGACAAGTACTTGCTCGTTGGTTCTTCCTCCTCTCTCATGCCCTGATGAATCACCTCGTCCTTTGTGTTCGTAGACGAGTTGGTTAGTGAGTCATACGCATCTCCCATTTCAAGATGAATCTCCACTGGAGGGCTTCCGTCGAGGGGATCTTTGGCCCGCTAGTTCTTTCAGATTGGGTGCTAGACGAGTTGACCATTCTTTCTCTTATATTTTTGTAGTTTGCGCTGTGGCTATATGATTCCCCTTTGCTGTATACGAACATATATAGCCAAAGGTTGAGGGAATAAGTAGCAACAAATTATAGCAATTAATTAGGAGGGGGCAACCTGGCACAAGATCTTATATTGGTTCAAGATCTTACGTTGACTACAGATTTGCATTAATAAATGGTATTCAAAATTAATATAGGGCGCAAATTAGTGGCAGTTTGGTTGCGGAAGTATTTCACTTCTGTTCGCATTTTTATGGGTGTCTTCTGTTTGCAAACTTGAAGCCTTTCGCCTTTATGGGTGTCTTCCATGTCCTGTCACCATTTTTTTTGCGGGGTCCATGTCCTGTCACCATGGCCACACGCTGCAGCTCACCAGCTGTTTGGGCAGGCATTGGGATTTCATGCGAGGTGCACACTTTCTGCGGGATGGCAGCCGGAAGAAACCACATGCTTAAATAAAATGTGGTTGCACCACATTCTTTAATATAATGTGACTACACCACTTTTTTACAAAGTGGTTGCACCACATGCTGTAGAGGTCACAAGGATGATCACCACATCTGCAGCACTTGATCGATGAGCCTGGAGCACCAACTGCATCACCACTTCTTGGCTGCGCTCTCAATCGGGAGTCAAGTCAAGTATCTACTCTTATTATATTGTTGCTACTTGCTAATTTACCGAAGATGCAAAATACAGCTCGAGCTTCACTCCATGGGGGTCTTTTTTTGTCGTGAGATACTGATTTCACCTCTGCTTATATGTTTGTCGAGGCCCTGACAAAAGGCACTCGGCTTACATCCATATGCCGATAGGATGTAGGGCGAGTGCATTACGCCGAGTGTCACACCCATCGTAGCTGTTGCAGAGGTGAATTCAGCCTTCGCCGGATGTTTGCACATTTGGCTAAATATGTTTTTCCTGTAGTGGGATGGCATTTGATATGACTTCCAGATCGGCCGCTGTTTTCATGCCAATTCTCGAGCCTTTTGAATGCCTGGGAATTTTTCCACTTGCAAACTTCCATTACTTTCATCCTCCGGACTACTTTGAACATGAAGATGGCCCACTGGAGAAGGTGATGGCGCTGTGAACAGGCACCTGTTAGGCACTAGAGAAGAGGGCACTATCAGCCAACATCGGTTGCCTTGTAAGGACGAAGCAGCCTGCGCCGACTTACCTACGGAGCTTTCATGGCGTCTGCGTCGACAACCACGGCCAGGACCAGGACCACGGCCGCGACCGCGGCTGCCTCCAGTAGCCACTTTCTTCTTGAGGATAATCCTCAAGATCTAGGTAGGTGGGACTGGGACAACACTATCATCATCGATAACGTCAATTACTTCAACCACACCGACATTCCTCTTCTTGTATGGAATCTCCTCCTCCACGAATTCTCCTGATGTTGGGTGAGGAGAGGGGCCATTTTTGTCGGAAATCCTTGCAGTTGGAGAAGCACTAATCGAGATCGGTTGCAGTGGTATAATTTTGTTATTTTAGTGAAAAGAGAACGCAACCCATTTCCTCTTCTTGAAAGGAAAATCCTTATCCTGGAACACCACGTTATCCATGATCTGTTGTTCTTCATGCGGTACCGAGGGAGTCGTGTCATGGGACAGGGTGGCGATTCGTAGATTAGTAGCCCCAATAGGAGTTGCATGTCTTAGTATCTCGTGTATCTCGGACAGCATGACATGTTCCATGATTCTCCATAGGCGTGATTCCACCTTGCGGCAAAGATTTTTGATGGTGTTTCCTCTGTGGTAGCCACTTGCGCCGGAGCTACTCCGGAAAAAACCCGTGCCGCAGAAACCGAGTGTGGCCTTGGTTGGAACGGAACGCATGTGAACACGTAGAGGCATGCATCCCGCGTAAATTGCTCTTCCTCGACCAAGTGAATGTTTGGTATATTGAGCTCCGACGTTTAGAGGACCACTGGGGGAATGAAGACGCGACCGGTACCTTACCAAGGCGGCCACGGAGTAGCGTAGAGGTGGCCACAAGGGCTCTTGGTCTGATGTAGCTTCTTCGCCTGTGCTCTTACGCAGAAGTGCATGCCACCCTTCTTCTCTGCAGTCAACAATGCAGGGAACACTTGAAGCCATTCGCCTTCACGGGTGTCTTCTATGTCGCGTCTCCGTGGCCGCACGTTGCAGGTCACCAGCAGTTTCGGCAGGCGCTAGGTATTCCTGCGACGTGGATACTTTCACCATGGTGGCCACT
>NW_021295578.1:8761-9365 GCF_002162155.2 Triticum dicoccoides | reverse complement strand
GTGAGAAAATAAACCGAAGAATTCACATGCAAAACGATTTCCTCCGAGTCAGACCCCCTTTCCCGTGTGAAAGCAATGGTCTCATCAAACTCGCTTCTCTCTTTCCCGCGCAATTCGCATGCATAAGGGTATCATCTGGCTTGCTCCACTGTTTCACATGTTACTTCACATACGCAATGGTTTTCCATCAAACTCACTTCTCTCTTTCCCGCCCAGTTCACCTACACAACGGTCTCGGTCGTATCTGAACTCGCTTCCCTCTTATTGCATCTTGCTTTGTAAGAACTCGCTACTTACCCGTACAAAAGTGGAATATTGATCTACAGTACGGAGGCAATGAAAAACTGGAATTGCCAGGTTCTAAACAGAAATATTTAGATTTAAAAAAAACAATACAGGAAGATGGGTCCGAACACAAATTGCACATAGATCGTTCCTTGTAGGAGAAGTGCGCTGGCTTAAACATTCTCCAGGGCCCCGGTCCGGCAACATGCACACGGCGCCGCCAACATGCAATCACCTCATACTCTTATATTTCTAGTTTTGTACAAAGAAAAGGAAAAGATTTTGCTGCTCCGCGGTCCCCCCAACCCAAACCCCCCGT
>NW_021295578.1:6644-8427 GCF_002162155.2 Triticum dicoccoides | reverse complement strand
ACACGCCGGAGCTCCGCCGCGCTTCTCCCTTCTCCTGGCCTGCCAGTGCCCTCGATTCCATCGCCTGGCGTCGTGTATTTCTAATTAACCTCCTCCCGAGGCCCGAGTTCTGATGAGCGACCATGTTGCTTGATGGGGAGGACCAAAATTATCTTCCAGAGCATGTCGCCGGGGAGGCGGTGAGGTTTCTGATGTGGTGGAGATCTCGTCAGCTTCCGCCTCCATCGTGTTCAGGCACTCTGGGATCAGCTGCTGCCGCCGGCGCCGGAGCCAGATAGCCCTCGCCCTCGGCTGATTTCCTGTTCCTCGTAGTAGAACACCTACAACTACCGCCGGCTTCCATCTCCTTTGGCAGAGACGACTGCCAGTCTGGCCGTGAGGAGAATTAGGTTTGGTGGTGGAGCTCGATCGGATCGGAGCGGGACGGGGGGAGCTTCTGAGGAGAGAGTTTTTGCTGCTGGGTTAGGATGACAGACGAACCCTATACTGTCTGATGTGAGTAAATGGTAAGGTGACGTGAGCAATTGGAAACTGCCCAATGTGACATGTGCAAATGGGAGAAAACCTGCACTGGGCGCCCCAGGTCAATAGCGTCCCCCTGACGGTGCCAAAACCCGCTGCTCACCAGCTTCCCACGAAAAGGAAATACATCCAGCTGTAGCTTTAATTTGTTCTAGTTTGTTGCAAAAGAGAAGGGCGTCATGGCTAGGGACAGCAAGCAGACGGTGGATGGAGGGGATCGCAGGGATGGCGGCGAGTCGGTAATGAGGGACAAATATGATACAGTGTTCTGACATTTTATAGGATTCCGTGCTTCTTCAACCAGTAACAAGGGACCAATACATTACTGTGTGCTGACAACGACGATTCTATGAGACGGATCATGAGAAGGGCAATGGTTCCTCGTGGAAGCAGAGATGAAGCACGCTCCATAGTTGACGGTGGTGCTAACTCTCACGACTTGCCCGAAGGCGTCAAAGACCGCGCCGGTGTCATCGTGGGACAGCCCCCACTGCCGGCCTGCAGTTGGCCACATACAATTACAATACAACACTGCGCTGAGAGTGGGACACGCCACGGTATATTTGGGGATGGGCGGCGGGCCATGGAAGAGAAGATGGAGTTTAAATAGGTAGGGTAGAGGGGAAACAAGCACTTGAGCAGTCATCTCCACGTGCTCCTGGTCGGCCGTAGTTTCTCCACCCGACCCGAACTCTCATGCAGCAGTCCAGTAGGATGTGTTGTGTTCATTTCATTTGTATTCAGCCGCGCGCGTGCAGTCTGCTTCCTTGTGTCCATTTTGCACGAGTTTAGAGATGGGGTGGAGTACGTAGTAATTTGTCTCGAGGAAGTAATACATTTCTGTTCTTTGTTTTCGTATAGCCGCGATTCACATTCTTAAATAAATTGTGGCGGCACCACTTTTTTCTATGACAAAGTGGCTGCACCACATTATGTGAAGTCCACTTAAATAAAATGTGGCCGAACCACTTGATCCATAAGCCTGGCGTACATCTGCACCACTACTTGCGCTCACAATGCAATCTAGATGCAAGTCAAGTATCTAGTCTTGTTGCATTGTTGCTACTAACTAATTTACTCGTAATATTGTTTTCATTTGTCGATCGCGTAAAATTTTGTTCTTTCAGATCTCAATAAGAAAATTGCCTGCCTGCCTGTAGACTTCCTCTTGTGACCGTATTTTCGTATAAGCAGTTTGCCGGGAGTTTATCATGACAAAAATAGACGAGGAGGAGCTCAAATCCTGCCCCGTATGTAACAC
>NW_021295578.1:0-6587 GCF_002162155.2 Triticum dicoccoides | reverse complement strand
GTTGTTGGGATTGCTCCTGAAGATAAACTCAGGTAAGCGGTATTTGTTAAAATACTAAGGTTATCTATATAGCTCCCTACACACTGTTTTTTCAACTTCTCAATTCTCATTTTCTTTAAAAGCAGTTATGCAATACAGGTGCAATTATAAGCTAATAAACTCAATCTCTGTAATAACTAGAAAAAACTAAAAAAAAATTGAGAAGTAAAAGCTTACTCCCTCCATCCCAAAATTTAAGAATGTAAGATCATTTTTTTACGCTATAATAATGTCAAAAATGATCTTACATTTTGGGATGGAGGAAGTAGAATGTATCTATGCAAGAAGAAACTATCTATGTATATATACGTTATTGTTTTGTGAAACAGAAGCTTAGAATTCCAGCCACTTATTCTTTTTTCCCTGTGATCTCGACTCACGTAGTCTATTATATGTTGCAACCTAACATGATTGATTGATTCTTCGTTTGAAGCTGATGAAAAAGTTCAGGCTATCGGGGACAATGTGTTTCCACCTCAGACAAAAGTTGATGCTTCTGAGACTCCAACTATTACAGTGCCAGCAAAGATAGAAGAGAGGTCCATTTCTTCCTTGGTTGAAACCCCAAAGATGCCCCCAAATCCAACCAAGATGACAATATCTGCAAATAAAAAGAAGGTAGTATCAAAGTATTACCAGCAAATGACGCCAATTGTCTTGTAACATTTGCTTATTCTAACTAAACTTCCATCCAAAACAGAAAACTGTAGATATTTCTGAAGGTCGAAAGAATTGTGAGACTATTGAGAAGGAAGAGCTTTATAAGCCCTTACGGAGTTTAGTTGGTTTAAGTGCAAAGTAATTGCAAAAATCAAGTTCTTGTCTGAGGTGAAGTCGCAAAAATAAAACAACCACAGAGGATAGTTTGTGGGAAAGCCCAGTCTGGTTTTCACTAGCGACTGCACCAAAACAGTAAGATTGCAGCATATTCGATGTTCTTTACTGATTCTGATGGACCATGTTTGTTGTGTGCTCAAGTCAAAATGAAAACTGTTTTTGCAGGGCAAAAGCTAAACGGCTGCCTTAGATAAAAAATAATATCTACAGAATTAAGTGAGTTCCCCTTTAATCTTCAAGTTTCTTTCTCAACAATGAATAATGATAAAGGCCTCTCATACTTTACTTAGCATACACTTCCAGTTCAATATGAAAACTATGTATAGAATTAAGTGAATTACCATTTAATCTTCATGTTTCTGCAACCAAGGCAGAAGTTTCTTTAGATTCTATGAATTTAATACATTCTGTTCAATATGGATTTTTCTTCTTATTTCAGAGATGAAACTATGGAGGTCTCCTCCATCCTGAAGCTCATTATTAAAAAACTTGAGCTAGCAAGTAACGTTAAGGTGAACATTTTACAAGTCTTTGTACTTTCATTTTGAGTGTTGTGATGGGCCTCTTGTCAAGGTGCTTGCTTCCAAGTATTAGAATAATATCATCAATAAATCTGCAGTTTGCTGCATTTGTAGATTTTATTTTTCAGAAATAGTGAAGGGACCGGTCTCCCCATCCATTTCCATTACGAGGAATCACCCTGCTGCATTTGTAGACTTTGATGGTGACCTAGCACAGTTTTGTTGCATCATTATCGTTCTTCCTATTATCCCGCACGTAAGCCGAGAAAGTATGTATGCATATGGACAATGCTGAATGTGTTATTTGGCCTGGACCCGGTATATATATTCTGTACTTGTGTAAAATGCAGGTGGAGATCTTATGCCATGACAAGTCGGTCTGCCCCTCGACGACACTGCAGGGCCTCCTCAAGCGATGGCTGAGCCGCAAAACCGAAGGACAAGGTCCAGAGGCCGGTGGGTCTCCGCCTCTCCAGAGGATAAGTTAGTTATGGAAATGGACTACCGGCGGTGGCTGGGGACCTGGGGTCCAAGTCCCTCTGCTGCAGGACCAAAAATGCCTCCCTGCCATGCCATTGCAGCACCTAAGCTACAGAGAGAGAACCTTTTCCTGCTAGCTCCTCCGTCTCCATGATATACTCGTCCTCGTCATCCATCAGTCGACATATTTCTCATTCTTTTTTCGGACCGTGTGAAGAGAAAGGAGGCGTAAAAAGAGCTTAGTGATAGCATTAGAGTTGCTAGACAAAAATCTGAACGGTTATGTTGACTACATTTTTGGTTTTACAGTTATGACAAGAATTTGCACACAAAACAGCTCCTGTGTTCTTGTCGTAATTATGTTTATTTTCCCACAGTAGAAGGTAGTGCAATAACAGTGATTTGGTCAAAAGACTCCTACCCTTCTCGCGGCATATCTAGGGAGGTGATATTTTTTTTCGAAGATCTGGTATTATATTTTAAACTTTGATCCGAGAAAGGAATATCCCTCTTTAGACACCTATTGCGGTGGGTTCTTGCAAGGTCTACAAGAAGTGTGTAGGGTTGATACCTGCCCTTCACATCTAGCGTCCCTTGCGTCGCTCTCGCGGACGGTGTCGGGGGAACCCAAGCCTCCACCCCGCGGCCGCCTCCTACACCCTCCCCTCCACTCGCCGCTACCAGAAGGCACCACCAGGCGAGGCCCGGTGCGCGTTGGTGGAGGCGGGGCCCCTCTCCCCCTCCCAGCATATGGCTGCAGCGCGTGATGCGGTAGCGCGGCGGAGGCGTGGCACTGACGCGGGGTGGGCACGTCGGCGACGCGGGCGGGCGGCTAGGCCGTGGCGGCGGCGCGTGGGGTTGGCTCCGGGGCGGCGGTGCGGGCACGGATCTAGCGCGAATCTGGTCCTGCGGGCGCGGTCTCAGTCTCCCCTGGTCAGCCGATGAGTCTCGGTGAGGCTTCTCCTTGTCGTGATCTGGCAGCGGTGGCCTGGATCATCCAGATCCAGGCAGGGATGGCGGCGGTCCGTGCATGACAGATGGAGGTTCTTCAAACAGATCTGGGTGAAAACCTTCTATCGGCTATTGCCAAGGCCGGCGGTGGCGGTGATGTCTGCGTCGTTCCCTTCCTGAAAGCATCGCCATGGAGAAGTTCAAGGCCACTCTCTGGTACCCCCAAGGGAAACCCTAGATCAGTAGATCGCATGACGGCGGCTTTCCGATGTCGTTTCCCCCTTGGGGGCATCATTCTTGGAGGTTCACATGGGCTCGAGGGACAAGAGGACGACTTCTTTGGTGGAGCGATGCTTCATATTACACATTGACGACGCCGGATCTCTGTGGCGTGGCGCTGTGGAGACTCGGCGTCCGATGCGCGGAGATGGACTCGCGCAGGAGAAGGATGCTATATGGCGTCATGGTGGCACCGATGGCAGAGAAGCCTGGTAAGGTTGGTACGTCAGTTTGCTCTGAAGATGGATTGGTGCAAGATGGCGGTGACAACACATGAGAGTTGGTCGGACCGGTTTGTGCCCCAAACCCAGTATGTGGCTTGGTTGGGGCCTCTGGCTTTAGATGTTAGGCATATGTGTGATGTATGTTTGGTATTAGGCTCGAACTATCGGCACCCCTTCATCATGTAGATAGGTGTAGCGACAGATGTTGTTAAGATGGTGGCTTCAGACTACCTGATGTACTACTTTGTAAGATCTTCGTGAATAACCAATAAAATGGCTTCCTCGGGCTTATTTTCGCGATATCATCATGATTCGATCTTTTGCATCGCATGGTCTTCCGGGCATCATCAACAAATTGCACTAAACTAAAACCTAGAGGTTACTGGTGCGAGACATTGACATTGCCCCAGTAGCTAAAATGTGGACAACCTTGTTGTCTTCTCTAAGAAAACTCGATAGAAATTGAACACATAAATGACATTAATTATTCAAATTCATTCCATCAATCCTCTTACAAATACATAGGGTTGCAAGGATATGCCTTAACCCATTGCCATCATGAATTACTCAAGCATGATGACGGGATTGCAAGAAGAAATCATCAATTTTTGACATAAAGATGAATGCTTATAGATAATACATATTGCAATGGTTAACGGATGTGATGCACGATTACAAGTATGACTAACTTGGAGGGGAGATGTTGAAGTGATGGTGATGGCGGCAACTATGGAGATGACATGGGAGATGGTGACATCTTGTGTTGGAAGATGGCTTCTATAGTGCTTTTGGATGCTCTCCTTGTCGTTTTACCTTCCTCTGTTGTGATTCTGGTACGAGGCCCTTTATAAACGTTGTTGGAGTGGACCTCCTGGTGCTCGCAGCACCTGGTACGAGCGATGGTACGAACACATGCGCTCGTACCAGACGACGTCTTTGCGCTTTGGATAGACTATTGTGTCATCGATTTTTTTTCATTCCTTCTTCATTTTCTTTGTGTTTATCTAAGTGATAATCTACATCCGAGTTTGGCCTCTTGTCGCTATCATGACCATTGGGTTCACTCACCCAACTGTACATGGGCCACAGTATCCTCCTTGCCAGGAAGGATAACAAGTGAACGTTCTGGCAAGACCATCACACTGGAGTCGAGATCCGTGGTGGTATGCAGATCTTTGTCAAGACCATCCCCCCGGGGTCTGTGGAAGCATGCAGATCTTCGTCGATATATATATGTAATCGCCTCCCTCCTACTCTTTTTTTCCACTGTAAAAAATACAACAGAATAGGAAAGGCTTTCTTATGCCGTGGTCCCCCCAACCCCAAACCCCCCATGACTCACCGGATGTCCGCCGCCGCTTCTCCCTTCTCCCGGCCGGCCAAAGCCGATGATTTTATCGCCCAACGTTGTGTATTCCTGATTCTACGCCTCTCAAGGCTCCAATGTCTGACTAGGAGGTTAACGACGATTTACGAGGAGTAGTAGGTGGCATAGATGGTTGCGGGCGGCGGGGAGATGGGGCACGCACTAGGACGCTAATTGCAGACTGTCGGACATAGCTTGTTGTGAAATACCCAGGTATTATGCTCCAGCCCAATCATCCTCATGCCTGCAATTAGCAGTCATCAATTTGAGCTTGTGAACTCACCTTACGTGCGGTAATTGCCTTTGGCTCCTAGGTGCATATGCACCCATTGTCGAAATACACATTTCGAGAAGTTGAAAAATTCGGAACAAAAATCCCGCGTGTATATCCGGACATTTTATGTGTGTGCACAAGGTTTCAGTGAAAAATGACGTTTTTTGTGGCTTGTGTAAAAAAGACAAATTCTGATGCTTCATTCTAACTATTCACGAGGCATTTCTTTATCTATTTTACACAAGCCACAAAAAAAGTCGTTTTTCACCGAAACCTTGTGAACGCACATAAAATGTTTGGATATACACGTGAGATTTTTGTTTTGAATTTTTCAACTTTTCAAAATGTGTATTTCGACAATGGGTGCATATGCACCTAGGAGCCAAAACGTCGCTCTGACGCACCACCGGTTTTGGATTTCGCCTGGGGAAGAAGTCGTTAGTCCCAGCAGACCTCTCAACACCTCTCTAGCGGAAGGACATTGTGCAGGATCAACAAATTTTCAATGGTTTCGACACATTGATCATGAGCACATTTCCAAGTGAGCGCGTACAAACAAGGGGTTTTCCCACATAGCAAGGTGTCTCCAAGTTTGCTAAAGCTGAGGTTTTGCGCTTTTCTCGCCTGTCAGAAAATAAATCGAAGAATTCACAAACACAACGATTTCCTCTGAGTCGGTTCTCCCTTTCCCACCTTAAAGCAATGTTCTCATCGAACTTGCTCCTCTCTTTCCCGCGTAATTCGCATGTATAACGGTATCATTAGGCTCGCTCCCCCCGTTACGCACTTTACTTCAGGTACACAATGGTTTTCCCACAAACGCACTTCTCTCTTTCCGCGCACTTCACCTACACGACAGTCACTGTCCTATTTGCACTCGTTTCCCTCTTACCGCCTCTCGCTTTGTAAGGACTAGCTACTTGCCCGCACAAAAGATGAAAAGCAATGACCACTCAAAACAATACAGGACGACCGGTCCGAACCGAATACAAATCGCACATAGATCGTTTCTTTGTAGGAAAAGTGCCCCGACCTAGACATTCTCCTGGGCCCCGATCCAGCCACACGCCGCCAACAGGCAATCTCCTCACACTCTTCTATTTCTAGATTTCTAGCAACAAAAGAAAAGATTTTGCTACTCCACAGTGCGCGGTCCCACCAAACCCCTCGTGACTCACCGGAGCTCTGCCGCGCTTCTACCTTCGCCCGGCCGGCCATTGCATGCCCTCGATTCCAACTCCCGGCGCCGTGTATTTCTGATTCACCGCCTTCCGAGGCCCCGAGTTCTAACGAGGAGGTCCTCAAGGATCGACGAGGGATGGTTGCGGGCGCGGAGAGAGGGGGACGCGCCGGGAGTAGCTGCTGTGCCGAGGGCGGCGCTCGCCCCGTGCTTTACGTGTCGGCTCTGCAAGGGCTACTTCCGAGAGGCCAGCACCTTGAACTTCAACCACTGCAGCCACACATGTGAGTTTTGTTCCTACCCTCGCCCCCGCCTCCCTTTCTCTACTCTTTTGTATCGCGCCGCGGCATTCCTGCGCCCCGCTGACGGCCGCCCCGACCGTGGTTGTGATGCAAGGTCAATGCCCAATGCCGTCCTCTACATTCATGTGTCGTCT
>NW_021295577.1:0-1768 GCF_002162155.2 Triticum dicoccoides | reverse complement strand
AGCTGAGTGCACATCTGAAGGGCTTCGCCAAAGTACTTCGGGTCCTTCTCCATAGCATCAGTGTCAATGGAGCGAACATCAACAAAGAGATTCTTCTTGGCCTTGATCACATCAAAGTAGATGGCAAACTGAAAATGGTTCCAGAACGGGCAGTTGACCAAAGTGGGTTCTTGGTCCACCGCAT
Source organism: Triticum dicoccoides (assembly GCF_002162155.2). Classification (NCBI taxonomy): domain Eukaryota; kingdom Viridiplantae; phylum Streptophyta; class Magnoliopsida; order Poales; family Poaceae; genus Triticum; species Triticum dicoccoides. Next base: position 1,584 of record NW_021295577.1, on the reverse strand, counting down.
AGGGGTTGCGGCGACACTTCTCCCAAAACTCCTTGTTGGTCATCTCAGTCACAGTCTTCCCTTTTGGCTTGTTGGCGGATCTCTTTGATTGCTGAGGAGGTGGAGGAACACTTGCAGAAGCGCTTGCTGGAGGCGGTTGGGTGCTCGAGGAACCATCGGTTGGCTCAGAGGTGCGGTAGCGTTTTGATGTTGCACGCCCGGGGTTGATACGGCGACCTTGATGCTCAGAAGAGTCATCACCTGGAGCCAAACACAAGAACACGCAAAACAACCAGAAAGAACGAGCATAAGCCAACAAACACAACAAAAATAATCAAGGTAAGGTAGGAATTTGATGGAATTTGGCATGCACCGGTAGTACCGTGACATGCCCGCGGTAGTACCGCCCCAAAGAGAGCGGTAGTACCGCACGGTAGTACCGCTCCAACGAGAGCGGTAGTACTGCTCGAGCCCAAGCGGTAGTACCACTCTAACGAGAGCGGTAGTATTGCTCGAGGAGGAGAAACAACAGTTTCCTATAGCACGAGGCGGAGAAACAGCGGTTTCCTACTACCGTGGTCAGATCCGGCACTACCGGCCTGCCAAATTCAAAAATATTCCTACCAAACTCTAATCGAGATAGTCTAGTTGCCTTCTCCAACCAACTCAAGCCTAGATTTAGCCAAAAATCTAGAGATGCAACCACCATTGCCCCTAAGAAACAAGATCTGAAAATGAGACAAAAGGAAAGAAGGAACGGGGGCAATACCAACATCCATGGCAAGAGAACGGGGTGGGGATCGACTCCACCAAAGGAAATGGAGAGGGACGCCCCGGAGACGGAGATCTGCCGGAGCCCTCCTGCGGCGAGTGGAGGCTGGAGAGAGGAAGAAGAAAGAGGGGGGGCGAATGGGTATGGGGGAGAAGAAACCTCCCCCTGCCTCGATATAACCCCCTAGTCCCGTCCCTCAGCGGTAGTACCGTGCTGGGGGGCGGTAGTACCGCTTATGAGCGGTAGTACCGCACACCACCAGCGGTAGTACCGCCCAGCACGCCACGGCAACCAAACAAACAAGGCTTTTGCTCGAAGGAAAGACACAAACGGCAAGAAAAGAGAGCACACGAGCAAACGACCAAGACACACCTCTTCAAAAGAGGGCGGTGGCCGAGGCCACCTATGTTTGAGTCAAGAGGTATGGCGCCGTGAAGATTTTAACCTTGGGCCCATGACCAAAACTCGTCTTTGAAACACAAGTACCATCAACAATGGCAAAAGTGAAAGACTTGATCAATTTATGCATAATGGGGGGAGGGAGAGTTCATTGAGAGAACAACACTCCCCCTATGTCCATGCCTACACCTAATCTAGACAACAAATTGAGCGTGGTGGGGTGTGCAAGGGTTCAAGCCACATTGCTCGAATCAATGATATTTAGCTCATGCCTTAACTCGCGAAATCTTGCTTCATCCAAGGGCTTCGTGAAAATATCTGCAAGGTTGTCATGAGTGTTGACATAGTTGAGCTTGATCTCTCCTCGCCTAATGTGATCCCAAATGAAGTGATACCGAATCTCAATATGCTTCGTCTTGAAGTGTTGCACCGGG
>NW_021295576.1:0-876 GCF_002162155.2 Triticum dicoccoides | reverse complement strand
TGCATCCCGCATCGCATCCCGCATAGCATATCATCATTGCAACGTATCGCTTGATCCTTGCACGTGGTTGATTGTGTCCTTGTTGCTTGTTTGTCTTGTTTGGGTAGAGCCGGGAGACGAGTTCGCTACCGAGGAGCCCGTTGAGTTTGCTCGTGAGGGTCCAGTCAACTCTGACAACTGTGCAGGCAAGATGATCATACCCTCGAAATCACTACTATCTTTGCTATGCTAGTTTGCTCGCTCTTTTGCTTGCCAATGCTACGATGCCTACCTTTTGCTTGTCAGCCTCCCAATTGCCATGTTGAAACTCTAACCCACCATGTCCTAGCAAACCGTTGTTTGGCTATGTTACCGCTTTGCTCAGCCCCTCTTATAGCGTTGCTAGTTGCAGGTGAAGATTGGAGCCGTTCCTTGTTGGGACATTTATTTACTTGTTGGGATATCACTATATTGCTATATTATCTTAATGCATCTATATACTTGGTAAAGGGTGGAAGGCTCGGCCTCTCGCCTAGTGTTTTGTTCCACGCTTGCCGCCCTCATTTGGACTCTCCTAGCTCACTCTATGCCTATAAATAGCCCCTCCTCCGAAATCCCGGATCTCCTCGTCCAAACCCTAAAAAAAATTCGTCCCCGCGCCGGCCGGACACGTCCGTCCGGGCCAGACACGTCCGCCGCCGCCCCTCGTCCAATCGCCGCCTGCCACGTGGGCGTGCTCCCACATCCCCGCCGCCAGGCCCGGGAGGCCCGTGGCCGGCCCCCGAGGCCCGGGCCGCCGTCCGCCTCCACCGGCTCGCCCGCGCCGCCCGAGCGCGTCGCCGGCTCCGCCGCCTCGACGCCGGCCGCCGCCGCCGCCGCCACCAGCCGCCGCGCCGC
>NW_021295575.1:0-1804 GCF_002162155.2 Triticum dicoccoides | reverse complement strand
TCCTCCTTGTCAAGCACCGCCGACACTCTGCGGGTGGCTGGAGGACTATGCGACCGCCTCCGACATGCCCTTACTCTCCCTTGCCCGCTGCCTCTTGCAGTGGGCGCCACACATCTCCTATTCGGGTGTGTGCTTCCGCGACGCCGACGGAGTGGGCACTAAAACCCACCACTTCCCTTGAGGAGCAGTGGCCGGAGGGGGAAGACATTGAAGAACAGGCGGCACGGAGCGAGCTGCCCGCGTGGAGTTGCTCGTGGGGTGGGAAGGGCCAGCTCCAGTGTCAGTGCTGCATTGGCGGGTGAGTGGGGATGAAGCAAATCTGGAGCTGCCGCCCATGTTCACCCGCGATCGCTGCAATGTGATGCGGAGGGCCAGTTGTCGTTGTCGCAGTTCGCATCGAGGAGGAATGTATCGCACGCGTGGACGGATCTGTCTGTGTGGCTGCAGTGCTAGACATGTTGGACGGAGATCGGGAGGGGATGGAACGGAGATGCCGAAGTGGCCCTCCATTTTATATCTTCACCGCAAAGAGATGTGTTCCGCTGGTGGGAAAAAGCCTAGACTCGCCTCCCCCAGCCACCAGAGCCGTGGGTCCGAAGACGCCGGCTATCCGCAGCGGACAGAGAAGGCAGAGGGTCGGTTTCTCCACGGCGGAGCCAGGTGCCATCGGAGGAGTCTGAACCCCAACGAGAGGGGATAGCCACATAGATTAGCTTTTTTTTTAGGGAAGCCGCGTAGATTAGCTAGGACATATTACTCGACGGTTGACTATGGGCCGCCAGATGGGTAGGCCTAATTATCTTTTTAACCAGACGGTTGACTATGACCACAACATGAACGCACCATTTTAAGTGCCAACCAGATTTCCTAAAAAAAAAGTGCCAACCCGACTTATCTTCCTACACTGTCTATTTTTTTTTTTGCATCAATCCTACACTGTCTATTTGGAAGACCATCAACCTATGTGCTATCATCCGCCCGATACACATGGTTGGGATGGTTGTGCTAGCTGTTTAATAGTATAGAACACTAAAGGCCAACTACCAAGTCTACATAACTTCTAGGAGACTGGGCTTCCATCAATGAAACACAAGCTGTAGTGCAGCTGTATAAATTGCAGACGTTGGAGTAGTTTTGGTAAGCTAGCAGATAGAAATTTTTAGGTGTTATTCCCTTTCAATTGGGTGATTCATTCTCCGTGGTATGCATGGAATCAAAGAAAATATAGGAATAGCTAGTACTGGGAATAATCTTGTTGATCTCTCCACGCATGTCAGGGTAACTAGCTAGGATTGAGAGGCAATCAGGAATTAAGACGCACTATACTGACGTCTGAAGCCCCTCTAACTATGGACACTATTATTTCATCATCGATGAAATACAGGGTGCTAATCTTCCTTGGTGCATTGGTTCTGAATTGAACGGTGCTACTTTGTCTGTGGCCCATCATGTTTCTCGTCGGCTACATGTACCCACATCCGGTCGGGTTCTGTGCTCCAGATCTGACGTACAAGACGACTACATGACCCACGGCGCTCGTGCGAGGCAGAGCTCACTGAACCACCGGCAGCATCTGTAGTTCTGTCTTCGGTTGAGCATGTGGATTTCGAGCAACCCGTAGGAGGAACGTCGAGTAGGAGGCGCAAGAAAGTAGATCTATAGGATCAGAGTAGAAAGGAAGAAGACCAGCATAAAGGAGTAGCACACAGAAGTTGAGACATCTGGGCACTACGGAACCGAAAGTAAATGTTGGCTAACTCGGGATGACTGGTTGGATGCAGGAAGGAATAAAATATTATCTCTA
>NW_021295574.1:0-1267 GCF_002162155.2 Triticum dicoccoides | reverse complement strand
AAAAAAAAAGAGAAAAAAGGAAAGAAAAAAAAAGAAACAGAGAGAGAAGAAAAAGAAAAAAAGCGTGAGAAAAAAAAAGAGAGAAGAAAAAAAATTGGATCTATCTAGAATCAATCTCGTACCTGAATTCGGATTGGAATCTGTTTTGCGCACTGTTCAGTAAAACAGGTGTATCTTCCTCATACGAAGTCCGTTTTGGCTCCGTGAGTACTCAAATTGAAGATAGCGACAAGCCGCATCTAAATAGTTGCAGAAGCTAGTTCAATATTTGACACCTCAAAATCGGCTTCTAAATAGGTCTTTTTGCCCTCCGAAGTTCGTGAACACAGCTTGTTCCAATTTTTCAGGCCAGTTTTAGAATTCTTTGACTCCTCATATCAACTCGGAATCGAGTGATTCTTTTTTCATTGGAAAGCTTGAGTTAGTAGCATTCTTTGAAAGAATTTATCAGAAAATTGTCTCAAACTTTTCAAGAGGAAAGTTGGAGAGAGAGTTGTTGTATATCCTGCTTGGCAGTTGTTTTTCATCATTATCTTCACTGCCGTTGTGATCTTCATTTATATCTTGCTGTCAAGAGCTACTTAGTATCCTTCATTGATGCTAGTTGTGCTACGCCGTGACCTTATTAGTGTTCTAGGCTCGCGTCTCTAGTCCGGTCTAGCCTAGGACCAGCACAGTACCGTCGTTGAGCGTTTATTCAACATTGCATCTTTGAATTGATTATTGCTAATCTTTTCCTACCATATATAGCCAACCCAGCTCCACATATTTCTACACCGTGTATACGTACGCTCCCCTGGCAATCGCTTTACTCAATATTCGGAGTTACTTGACACCGATGGTTGCCGATCACCGCCTGCTGCATGGTAAGAACTTGTAAGACATTGATATTTGCTTTACTGTGAGCGTTTTACCACCACATCCTAGTAGTTATAGGAACATTATTTTTGGGTTTTGTTTCTTGTTCTACTAATCATGACAGGATCCAGAGTCAATTCATGGGCTTTGTCGATCGCGGGAGACGTGCCACCACCTTTGCAAATACCACAACCGTCACGAGAGGTGCACAAACATCCAAATGCACATGATCAGGCTAATGTATCTATACCACCATTTAATGGCCGTTTTAAACCTGCTTTATATATTGAATGGGAGTTCGACATAAAAAATATATTTGCTTCCCATAATTTCGATGAACATAAAAAGGTTAAGGTTGCGGTTGGTTCTTTCACTGGTTATGCTTTGGTTTGGTGGAGTGAATATTGTC
>NW_021295573.1:0-1956 GCF_002162155.2 Triticum dicoccoides | reverse complement strand
TAGAAGATTTATCAGATCTCAATATACAAAAAATTTCAATATTATACCATTCTCTGACTTTTCTAGGGAATTTTTGCAACAACGGTGAACTTTCTGTTTTGAAACAGCAACATGTATACTTGCAAAATAAGCATGGCAAAGACTATCCTTGACATTTTTAGTGAAAATAAAGATGCAAAACATTATTCTAAATAACAGAAATCAAATACTAGCAAAATAAAATGACGCTCCAAGCAAAACACATATCATGTGGTGAATAAAAATATTGCTCCAAGTAAAGTTACCGATGAATGAAGACGAAAGAGGGGAGGCCTTCCGGGGCATCCCCAAGCTTAGGCTCTTGTTTGTCCTTGAATATTACCTTGGGGTGCCTTGGGAATCCCCAATCTTAGGCTCTTCCCACTCCTTATTCCATAGTCCATCAAATCTTTGCCCAAAACTTGAAAACTTCACAACACAAAACTCAACACAAAACTCGTAAGCTCCGTTAGTATAAGAAAATAAATCCACCACTTAGGTACTGTTGTCAACTCATTCTAAATTCATATTGGTGTAATATCCAATGTATTCCAACTTCCCTATGGTTCATACCCTCCGATACTACTCATAGATTCATCAAAATAAGCAAACAACACGTAGAAAACAGAATCTGCCAAAAACAGATCAGTCTGTAGCAATCTGTAACTTTTGAATACTTCTGTAACTCCAAAAATTATAAAATAAATTGGTGGACGTGAAGAATTTGTCTATTAATCATGTGAAAAACGAATCAACCTAAAATCACTCTCCAATAAAACATGGCAGCTGATATCGTGAGCGCTAAAGTTTCTATTTTTACAGCAAGATCATAAAGACTTCACCCAAGTCTTCCCAAAGGTTCTACTTGGCAAAAACACTAATTAAAACATAAAAACACATGTAATCAGAGGCTAGATGAACTATTTATTACTAAACAGGAACAAAAAACAAGGAACATAAATAAAAAATTGGGTTGCCTCCCAACAAGCGCTAACGTTTAACGCCCTAGCTGTGCATGATGATTTCAATGATGCTCACATAAAAGATAAGAATTGAAACATAAAGAGAGCATCATGAAGGATATGACTAGCACATTTAAGTCTAACCCACTTCCTATGCATAGGGATTTTGTGAGCAATCAACTTATGGGAACAATAATCAACTAGCATAGGAAAGCAAAACAAGCATAACTTCAAAACTTTAAGCACATACAGAGGAAGCTTGATATTATTGCAATTCCTACAAGCATATATTCCCCCCTCATAATAATTTTCAGTATCATCATGAATGAATTCAACAATATAACCATCACCTAAAGCATTCTTTTCATGATCGACAAGCATTGAAATTTTATTACTCTCCACATAAGCAAAATTCTTCTCATTCGGAATAGTGGGAGTATCATAAGAGACTCGAATACTACAAATTGTTTCCACATTAAAAGAGTAATGTTCAGAAAAAGGGTAATCATAATCATGACAAGTTTTATAAATATAATAATTACTACTTTTTATAGCATAAGTGCCATCACAATAATCATCATAAATAGGAGGCATGCTATCATCATAATAAATTTGCTCATCAAAACTTGGGAGGCTAAAAATATCGTCTTCATTAAACATAGCATCCCCAAGCTTGGGACAAATATTAATTGCAGCAAATATATTCTCAAATATGTCATCCTCATCAAACATAGCTTCCCCAAGCTTGGGCCTTTTCATATCATAAGCATAATAGTATGGATAGCACCAATAGTATAGCAATTGTCATCATCACAATGAGTAATAGGAGCAACATCATTTGGAGGGATACCTTTATTCCTTTTCTTCTACTTCTTCTCTTTTTCTTATTCACGTCATGTGTGGGTTTAACCCTCTTTTTTGAGCTCCTTATCAATGAGATTGGTTGAATAGAAGGCTCCTCCTCGTTACCTGATTC
>NW_021295572.1:0-1337 GCF_002162155.2 Triticum dicoccoides | reverse complement strand
GCGCCGCGCGCCCAACCTCCTCTTCCCCCGTCTCCTCGTCTGTCCGTCGCCGCCGCGGCGCGGGCCCCGCCTGACGAATCCCCGAGCAGTCTTCCGGCGCCGCGCCTCCCCGTCACCCGCGTCTCCTCGCGCTGGCCCCGGCCAGCCGGCCACCGGAGCCTCGCCGACGCCCCGTCCTCGCCTCTCCACACGCTCGCCAGGTCCCCGTGCCGAGCCGGCCCTGCAGCCCCGTCCCCGGCCTCCGATGACTCGCCGCGCCCGCCAAGTTCCTGCGTGAGCCTCCTCTGCTCGCTCGCGTGGGCCGCAGCGGCTGCAAGGCCGGTCGTAGCCAGCCAGCCTCGCCTCTGCTCCGAAACCAGGATCGTCAAGGTCATCTTCGAGAATTTTCGCCAAGTACCACGACATTCGGAGCCCCTTGGAAACGTCAAGTTCGGCTACAAAACGTCAAACGTGTACCACTACCGCCGCCCGAACTTCTACAAACGGTGTACCACGACGAACATGTACGGCTACATGATGATCCGCCAAGACCTCGAACCACTACCATCGCGAGAACAACTACTTCCACTACCGTCGCCACGTGAACAACTACTTCCTCTACCGACCCCGTGTACAACTACTTCCGACGACGTCCCGTGAACACCTACTTCCTCTACACCGCTCCGAATGCGAACCGTCTCGTTTGAACGCTTCGAAGGTATAACCCGAAACGACCGTCGTGGACCGAATGCACGTTGTATGAGATGCCCGTGTTTGCACCATGTCCGAATTGTCATTGCAAGTTCCTCCTCGTTTCCATGCCACAATCCCGTGGGAACCCGGTAGACGGGATCACCCCACCATCTTCTGCATGTTTCGCACATCCGCACACTTGCTCTTTTGCACCGGTATCTCAATGAGTTATCGGATCATCGGAATGTTGCCATGGCACCATTTTCGTTATCGTTGCCGTGGCACCATTTTCGTTATCGTTGCCGTGGCACCCCTTTCGTTCCGCCATGGTGACCTTTATTTGCATTTAAAACAACTCTAAAATTGTGTTTAGGGCAGAACAGGACCTAATCTAAAATATGCATATGGGGAGTTTCCGGAATTGTTGTTCGTTGCTTCCGGCCTCATTTAAACTTGACTAGATAGGTAGTTTTACTTTGCTTCACCCTCTTGCCATGTTAACCAACATTTAATATTGTTGAGTACATAAACGAGATCAAACTAAATAACTTGTTGTGGTGCTTCGTCAATATGCAACTCGTTGCATATTGATCTCCACTTAATTTGTAGGACTGCTTGTGCACTTTGCCATGCCATGCTTCATTAAACCGGACATGCATCATACT
>NW_021295571.1:0-1131 GCF_002162155.2 Triticum dicoccoides | reverse complement strand
GCTAGCTGGAATGCATAGCTTGTTAGCACGAAACACAAATCCATCGTTAACGACGAACTTGTTCCACATTCTTCCTTCTTTACAATTCTGCATTACATCTTTAAAATCAGCATCATGCACATATTGATCTTTGATGGTCTCCAAACCAAATATTTTGAAGTCAAGTTGTGAAAGCATAGTATAGCGGCGAGACAATGCATCAGCAATAACATTTTCTTTTCCCTTCTTGTGTTTAATGACATAAGGAAAAGTCTCAATGAATTCAACCCATTTAGCATGTCTACGATTCATTTTAGCTTGACTTTTAATATGTTTCAAAGATTCATGATCAGAATGTATAACAAATTCTTTGGGCCATAAATAATGTTGCCATGTTTCTAAAGTCCGAACAAGAGCATATAATTCTTTATCATAAGTAGAATAATTCAGACTAGGCCCACTCAATTTTTCAGAAAAGTATGCAACAGGTTTGCCATCTCGTAATAACACACCTCCTAATCCAATTCCACTAGCATCACATTCAAGCTCAAAAGTCTTATTAAAATCAGGAAGTTGGAGTAAAGGAGCATGTGTCAACTTATCTTTCAATACCGTGAAGGCTTCTTCCTGTGCGGTACCCCAAACAAAAGGCACATCCTTCTTTGTAAGCTCGTTGAGAGGTACAGCAATGGTGCTGAAATCTCTCACAAAACGCCTATAGAATCCAGCGAGGCCAAGAAAACTCCTCACTTGTGTGACCGTTTTGGGCTGCGGCCAACTCTCAATAGCTTCAATCTTGGCTTTGTCAACTTCAATTCCCTGTGGAGTAACAACATAGCCAAGAAAAGATACTCGGTCTGTGCAAAAGGTGCACTTCCCAAGGTTACCAAACAAACGTGCATCACGTAGAGCAATAAAAACAGCACGTAAATGTTCCAAATGTTCTTCCAAAGATCTGCTATAAATCAGTATATCATCAAAATAGACTACCACAAATCGTCCAATGAAAGCACGTAAAACTTCGTTCATTAGTCTCATGAAAGTACTAGGCGCATTAGTTAACCCAAAAGGCATGACTAACCACTCATATAATCCAAACTTAGTTTTAAATGCTGTTTTCCATTCATCCCCCAACTTCATACGAATTTGATG
>NW_021295570.1:0-1776 GCF_002162155.2 Triticum dicoccoides | reverse complement strand
ATTTCATTTTTCTTAAGAGGATGATCAGTCAAAGCATTAAGTAATCGGAGAACCCTCCCCCAAGCTTGTTGGAGACTCTCTTCTTTGATTTGCACAAAGTTATATATTTCCCGCAAGGCAGCTTGTTTCTTATGAGCAGGGAAATATTTAGCATAGAAGTAATAAATCATATCCTGGGGACTATGCACACAACAAGGATCAAGAGAATTAAACCAAGTCTTAGCATCACCCTTTAATGAGAATGGAAATATCTTAAGGATATAATAATAGCGAGACGTCTCATCATTAGTAAACAGGGTGGCTATATCATTTAACTTGGTGAGATGTGCCACAACAGTTTCAGATTCAATGTCATAGAAAGGATCGGATTCAACTAAAGTAATAATCTCAGGATCAACAGAGAATTCATATTCCTTATCAGTAACAAAGATAGGTGAAGTAGCAAAAGCAGGGTCATGTTTCATTCTAGCATTTAGAGTCTTTTGTTTCAGCTTAGCTAGTAGTTTCTTAAGATCTGATCTATCATTGCAAGCAAGAAAATCTCTAGCAGTTTCTTCATCCATAACATAACCCTTAGGAACAACATGCAATTCATAATTAGGAGGAGAACCTTCATCATCACTTTCATCAATAATTTCATTTTCAATAATTTCATTCTCCCTAGCCTTAGTAAGTTGTTCATCAAGAAATTCACCTAATGGCACAGTAGTATCAAGCATAGAAGTAGTTTCATCATAAGTATCATGCATAGAAAAAGTGGCATCATCAATAACATGCGACATATCAGAATTCATAGCAGTAGCAGGTTTAGGTGTCGCAAGCTTATTCATAATAGAAGGAGAATCTAGTGCAGAGCTAGATGGCAGTTCCTTACCTCCCCTCGTAGTTGAGAGATAAATTTTAGTTCTTTGATCTTTCAAGTTCATAGTGATCAGCAGATATAAATACCAAGTGACTCAGAGAATAGAGCTATGCTCGCCGGCAACGACGCCAGAAATTAGTCTTGATAACCCACAAGTGTAGGGGATCGCAACGGCTTTCGAGGGTAGAGTATTCAACCCAAATTTATTGATTCGACACAAGGGGAGCCAAAGAATATTCTTGAGTATTAGCAGGTGAGTTGTCAATTCAACCACACCTGGATAACTTAGTATCTGCAGCAAAGTATTTAGTAGCAAAGTAGTATGATAGTAATGGTAACGATAGCAAAAGTAATATTTTTGGGTTTTGTAGTGATTGTAACAATAGCAACAGAAAAGTAAATAAGCGAGGCACAATATATGAAAAGCTCGTAGGCAATGGATCAGTGATGGATAATTATGTCGAATGCGATTCCTCATGTAATAGCTATAACATAGGGTGACACAGAACTAGCTCCAATTCATCAATGTAATGTAGGCATGTATTCCGAATATAGTCATACGTGCTTATGGAAAAGAACTTGCATGCCATCTTTTGTCCTACCCTCCCATGGCAGCGGGGTCCTAGTGGAAACTAAGGGATATTAAGGCCTCCTTTTAATAGAGAACCGGACCAAAGCATTAACACATAGTGAATACATGAACTCCTCAAACTACGGTCATCACCGAGAAGTATCCCGATTATTGTCACTTCGGGGTTGTCGGATCATAACACATAATAGGTGACTATAGACTTGCAAGATAGGATCAAGAACACACATATATTCATGAAAACATAATAGGTTCAGATCTGAAATCATGGCACTCGGGCCCTAGTGACAAGCATTAAGCATAGCAAAGTCATAGCAACATCAAT
>NW_021295569.1:0-2076 GCF_002162155.2 Triticum dicoccoides | reverse complement strand
TGAAGACGTTGGAACGAGAAGATGGTTGCACCACTGGAACAATACATTGCTCCGCTTCTGAATAATTCTCCAACGCCTCTTCCTCTTTTTCTAGATCTGGTGCCTCATCACTCGGATTGCGCGAGTATATTTCACTCGAATTGCCCGAGTATATTTCAGTCGGATTGCCCGAGTGGATTTCACTCGGACGCTCTTTGTCAGTTGAACTTTGCTCGGCCGCATTTTCTTGGTCTTGATGTTCATCGTTAACTGAACTGTATTCAACCATATTACTTTGTTCTTGATGCTCATCAATATCTTTAGCACAAAACTCACAGGGTAGCATGTAAGCTCCCTTACATCCAGAAAAATCTAACACGGCCAATTTGTTGCGTTTACCATTCCTTTGCTCGGCGAAACTTGCATCTTCTGTTTTGGTACACGCAGCAATAATTGGCTTGATGCACTCGACTTTAGGCGGCGATGCACTCGTCTGGAACGATGCACTCGACTGGCATGATGTACTCAGTATGGACTCTATGCACTTTGTGCTCAATCTGGTTTCAACTGAATTCACCATTGTCTTTGCTTTAAAGGAATCGTTTGACTTGGCTGTAGATGACTTATTCATATTTGAATCAGTTTCAACCGAATCAACCATATTAGCCGAGTGAACCCTTTCTTGCTGATTTGCTTGCAAACCTTCTTGCTCCAATATCGCAAAAGGGCCAACAAAGTTGCTGGATGGAGGAAGGCACTTGACGTATTCTTGAAAATATTCCTCTCCACGCCTCTTCTTGTGTGCTTCATAAGCTTGTTGATATTCTGCTGGTAATTCCTCAAGAGTTGGCGTAGTAAATTCGTTGACGCTATTCCCTGTGAGCTTTGGCTTGATCTTGTCCACTTGGGCCACATATTTTTCTGTAAACTCGGCCCTACTTGGATTGGCTTGCCCCCCAATACTTTTATGATCTTTCGGCAATGAAGTGATGTTGCCGAAACTTTGCAATTGTATAGGGGGTGTATAACATGCTGCAGTGATAGGTGAAGACATATGCACTACTGTCGAATATTCTCTTTCGCCAATTTGATCAATCGGCAAAACTTTGTCTTCCTTCAGAACCCTATTTCTTATTGCATCATAATCAGGAACCAATCCCTTTTCATGTTGCTCAAGGCAAATAGCACTAATCTTCTTATTTTCGGCTAAAGTTTTTAATGCAGTCAGAGCCACCTCATCTCCTGCAATATTAGGCACATATGCTCCTGCAGAATCTCCATTCACTCGGCCATAACCACAAAGGTAATCCGAGTCATGAATATTTTTAGTTTCATATGCCACTGAACAATTAATTTCACGAGGTGTAGTATATGATGTTTGAGGATAACCGGTCAAATAGCTAATGGAAGCATGGCCGATTCCCCCATCCATCGGCATGTTTGGGGATGAACCCGCATATTGCGAGTCGGCTGCCGATGGATAAAACAGTGAGACACCCTCCTGTAATTGAGGTGTCATATATTGATCACTCGAACAAATCGTGTTGTTCACCGGCATATTAAAAGATGTTGCCAATGCACGAAAGTTTAGATTCGTAGGTTGCATGTCGCAATTCTGTAAATTCCAAGTTTCTCCAACGGAATAACTAGTCGGCCTTTGCTCGTTAGGGCTAGCCGACATGACATGTCCATTGAAAGATCTAGCAACATCAACATAATGGCTATTTGCATCTACATAAGGAGATTGATGATACATGTTACCGTTGTAGATTGCAGCCGCTTGATGACGCTCTCCTCGTAGCAAGAACAGGCTGGAAACTGTTCAAAGCTTCGTCCCCAGCGGAGTCGCCAAAAAGTGTGTTCGCACACGAACACGTCACGTGTACCCTCGACGCCGGGGGTGATGCACCGCAGCTCACGTCGAAGGAGACCCGACCAACAGCGCGATACGCAAGACAGTCGGCGGGCACTTTTGTAGACCCGAAGCCCCACTTGCCCGGGAGGGACCCCGTCAGGGCTCGCGGCGGCTATGGGCTGCCCTAGGTCGATTCGCTCGCCCCTAGAGCCTCGTGGATCGCTGCCCTCCAATGCGAAGAA
>NW_021295568.1:0-1455 GCF_002162155.2 Triticum dicoccoides | reverse complement strand
GGTGTCAACATACAGATTGAAATTATAAATAGCAAATTCTTCAAAGAGAAAGAATAAAAAGTGCACATGAAGCTTTAGTTCCCATGTAGGACAAGTACATATATAGGAAATACATGATTTCAGATTGTTAATGCAGTCCCTCGTCATAATTCCTACTAAATTTCAGTTTGGTGTTTGTGTGCTCTGGGTTCTGTAATTTTTTAGCACACCCATATGTATTAAGATCTTAATGAAGGCTGTCATGCTGCCACAAATAGGACGGAGATGTTTCTTTGTTTTACTGTATTTATTTAGGTATGTAGCTAACTCTTTGGGAGATGCATATGGCTATGAAGTTAGGAAAATCTATGAGATGATTCCCTGCTTATGAGGTGTCTGCATGGTATCTGATGGAGTTGCTAACTGAAGTATACCACATGGACTGAATTTCAGGCCGGCGTGGTGGTGGTTAATTAAATCTACATGATCTGAGTTGAGTTGGCATACATTCCATGTATCATATCTCTATCAGTGATTGAGCCTGGTTTGATTTTCCGAATGTTGAATTACAAGAGCAGGAACGGGCTGGACCTCGGAACATAAAAGCAGGGGCATGGTTGGAGTGTGGATTTTTAGAACATCTGCACCCGGGGCCTGCTATCCTGGCTGTCCAATATTGCTTTAAGATCCGTGCAACACAACTAACTTTGTCTATGAAATTTTCTCTTTTTTGTTTCTCTCACATAGAACATGTCTTGAAGTTCAAACCTTTGCAGCGTGGCAAAGCTTTCTATCTAGAATCTAGGATAAATCTTTCAGAATTTTTTGTCAAACATAAATATACAAAATATAATTTTTTAATCTAGAAAATCATAATTTGTATATTTATATTTGACAAAAAAATCTGAAAGATTTATCCTAGATTCTAGATAGAAAACTCGGCTACGCAGCAAAGGTTTGAACTTCAAAACATGTTTTATGCGAGAGAAACAAAAAAGAGAAATGTATTTGCATGAATCGTGATGCGCAGAATGGATGGCTAGATAGGGAGGGCCTGGGTGCAGGTGTTCTATTTTATGTTTTCGGGCATGGGTGTGAGAAACTGAACCAAAACTGCACCTCCAGTTGTGCCGTTCTTCTTGCTCTCAAGAGTATAGGGATGATAGTTTGTGCTGTCATGAGAACAGCGTAGGGGGAGAATCTGTGGTGACAGGATGTTGATCGATTACGCGATAGGCGAGAACAGAAGCAAGGCTCGTAAAGTCGCTGTTGGGCATTGGTTGCTTGATTTTTGCGTGTGCTGCGTCAGCTTAAGTGCGAAACATAGAGAACCATCTGATCTAGCAGTAGGTTACTTGTTGGTTTTGTGGTTTACTCTTCACACATCTAGCTAAATATATTAGGCACTGGGGAGGTGAAAAAAAAAAGGAAAACAGAAGCTCAAGGTCTTCACTTGTACCATGCACAGCAGCAGCT
>NW_021295567.1:0-2171 GCF_002162155.2 Triticum dicoccoides | reverse complement strand
GACTCAATGTCAACTGGAGGGTTAATGTTGAAGGCTATATGAATCGTTGTCCAAAGCAATTTGGCGAGTGGGTATTCAAGGAATAAATGTTGTATTGTTTCATAATGATCACAAAAACAACAACGTGAACTACCTACCCATCGCCTCTTGATTAGGTTGTCCTTGGTGAGTATTACTTGCTTGTGGACAAACCATATAAAAAGTTTTAATACGCAAGGAAACCTTAATCTTCCAAATATGCAACGATCTTGAGATTGAGCCAGAATTAATCAAATCCATATAAAACGATTTCACCGTAAAACCCCCATTTTTAGCTAATTTCCATTGCGTCGAATCTGGCTGGTCGGAGAGTTGAACATCTATCAATCTTCGAACCAAGTGCATCCAGGCTGTCCATCGCTCACCAACTAACGCACGTCTGAACTAGATATTCAAGGAAATCATTTGGAAAACTATGCCTACGTATTCATCCTTACGTTGCACAATGTTATAAAGGGTTGGATATTGGACGGCCAAGAGTGTCTCTCCTAACCACGTATCCTCCCAAAATCTTGTTGACATCCCATAGCCAACCAAGAATTTGACCCTACGAAAGAACAAATCCTTCATTCTCATAAGCCCTTTCCAGAATGTCGAGTCAGTTGGTCTCATGGTAACCTGGGCGAGTGTTTTCGACTGCAAATATTTATTGCACAAAATTTGTGCCCACATGCCCTCCGGCTCTGTCTCTAACCTGTAGAGTCATTTACTCATAAGGCATTTATTCATGATTTCTAAGTTTTCAATACCAAGACTACCCTGGTCTTTTGGTCGGCAAAGGATATCCCATCGCGCGAGTCGGTATTTCCTCTTGGCCTCGTCTGACTGCCAGAAGAACCGGGATCTAAAGAAATCAAGTCGCTTCCGTACCCCTTTCGGAATTTTGAAGAACGATAATAGGAACATCATCATACTAGTCAATACCGAATTAATCAGCACTAACCGACCTCCATAAGACATAAGCTTACCCTTCCAGCAGCTCAGCTTTTTCTCAATTCGATCTTCAATACACTTCCATTCTTTATTAGATAACTTATGGTGGTGAATCGGTATGCCCAAATAACTAAAATGGTAAAAAACATAATTCACACCCGAACAATTGTCTATAAGTGTCTTTCTCGTCTTTGGCCTTTCCAAAGAAGAACAACTCACTCTAGTGAAAGTTTATCTTTAAACCAGACAATTGTTCGAAGAGACATAATATAAGTTTCATATTTCACGCTTTAGCAATGTCATGTTCCATGAATAGGACAGTGTCATCAGCGTATTGTAAGATGGATACTCCTCCATCAACCATATGAGGAACTAAACCCTCCACTTGACCATGCTGCTTGGCTCTCCCAATAAGAATGGCCAACATATCAGCCACTATATTAAACAACAGAGGAGACATGGAATCGCCTTGTCTCAGACCCATGAGTGTCTGAAAATAATGGCTGATATCATCATTAACCTTGATTCCGACACTACCCTTCTAGACTTGAGAACCCACCTGGTTCCGCCAAGCCTCACTATATCCTTTCATGCGCATTGCCTGCTGAAGGAAAGGCCACTTAACTTTATCATATGCCTTCTCAAAATCCACTTTGAAGATAACCCCATCTAGCTTCTTCGAATGGATTTCATGTAGCGTTTCATGCAAAACGACCACACCTTCAAGTATGTGTCGCCCTGGCATGAACGCTGTTTGGCTGGGTTGTACCACTGAATGAGCAATTTGTGTCAATCTATTGGTACCCACCTTTGTGAAAATTTTAAAACTCACATTAAGAAGACATATGGGCCTGAATTGTTCGATCCGAACTGCTTCTTCTTTCTTTGGTAACAACGTAATCATGCCAAAGTTAAGATGAAACAGCTCTAGATGACCGTTAAATAAATCATGAAACATAGGCATAAGATCATCCTTAATAATATGCCAACATTTCTTATAGAATTCAACAGGAAACCCATCTGGTCCAGGTGCTTTATTCGGTTTCATTTGGGAGATTGCATCCAAAACCTCCTTCTCAGTAAATGGAGTAGAGAGAATACCATTCTCGTCTACCTGAAGCTGAGGGATATCTCCAAAGCCAGATTCATCTAGGGCCACCGTGCTTGCTTCCGGATGCCCAAAAAGTTGTTTATAGTAG
>NW_021295566.1:68836-70285 GCF_002162155.2 Triticum dicoccoides | reverse complement strand
CGTCGTTGCTTCCGCGACGACGTCCGCCTCGACTCGCGTTACGCTAAGACAGGGCACTGGTGTCACATGCTCGTCTTGGCGTCCGTCGTTGCTACCGCGATGACGTCCGCCTCGACTCGCGTCACGCTAACACAGGGCGGCAGTGGTGTCACATGCTCGTCTCGGCGTCCGTCGTCGCTACCGCGACGACGTCCGCCTCGACTCGCGTTACGCTAACACAGGGCGGCAGTGGTGTCACGTGCTCGTCTCAGCGTCCGTTGTCGCTACCGCGACGACGTCCGCCTCGACTCGCGTTACGCTAAGACAGGGTGGCACTGGTGTCACGTGCTCGTCCTGGCGTCCGTCGTCGCTACCGCGACGACGTCTGCCTCGACTCGCGTTACGCTAAGATAGGGTGGCACTGGTGTCACGTGCTCATCCAGGCGTCCGTCGTTGCTACCGCGACGACGTCTGCCTCGACTCGCGTTACACTAAGACAGGGTGGCACTGGTGTCACGTGCTCGTCTCGGCGTCCATCGTCGCTACCGCGACAACGTCCGCCTGGACTCGCGGTATGCTAAGACACGGTGGCACTGGTGTCACGTGCTCATCTCGGCGTCCGTCATCGCTACCGCAACGTTGTCTGCCTCGACTCGCGGTACGCTAAGACAGGATGGCACCGGTGTCACGTGCTCGTCTCAGCGTCCGTCGTCGCTACCACGAAGATGTCCGCATCGACTCACGTTACGCTAAGACAGGGTGGCACTGGTGTCACGTGCTCGTCTCAGCGTCCGTCGTTGCTACCGCGACGACGTCCGCCTCGACTCGCGTTACGCTAAGACAGGGAGGCGATGGTGTCACCTGCTCGTCTCGGCGTCCGTCGTCGCTACCGCAACGACGTCCGCCTCGACTCGGGTTACGCTAAGATAGGGCGGCAGTGGTGTCACCTGCTCGTCTCGGCATCCATCGTCGCTGCCGCGACGACGTCCGCCTCGACTCGCGTTACGCTAAGAAAACGAGGCGATGGTGTCACCTGCTCGTCTCGGCGTCCGTCATTGCTACCGCGACAACGTCCGCCTCGACTCGCGTTACGCTAAGATAGGGAGGCGATGGTGTCACCTGCTCGTCTCGGCGTCCGTCGTCGCTACCGCGACGATGTCCGCCTCGACTCGCGTTACGCTAAGACTGGGTGGCAGTACTGTCACGTGCTAGTCTCGGCGTCCGTCATTGCTACCGCGACGACGTCCGCCTCGACTCGCGTTACGCTAAGACAGGGTGGCAATGGTGTCACGTGCTCGTATCGGCGGCCATCCTCGCTACCGCGACGACGTCCGCCTCAACTCGCGTTATGCTAAGACAGGGTGGCACTGGTGTCACGTGCTCGTCTCGGCGTCCGTCGTCGCTACCGCGACGACGTCCGCCTCCACTCGCGTTATGCTAAGACAGGGTGGCAGTGGTGTCATGTGCTCG
>NW_021295566.1:66931-67740 GCF_002162155.2 Triticum dicoccoides | reverse complement strand
CGCGACGACGTCCGCCTCGACTCGCGTTACGCTAAGATAGGGTGGCAGTGGTGTCACGTGCTCGTCTCGGCGTCCGTCGTCGCTATCGCGATGACGTCTGCCTCGACTCGTGTTACGCTAAGACAGGGTGGCAGTGGTGTCACATGCTCGTCTCGGCGTTCGTCGTCGCTACCGCGACGACGTCCGCCTCGACTCACGTTACGCTAAGACAGGGTGGCACTGGTGTCACGTGCTCGTCTCGGCGTCCGTCGTCGCTACCGCAATGACGTCCGCCTCGACTCGCGTTACGCTAAGACAGGGCGGCAGTGGTGTCACCTGCTCGTCTCGGCATCCATCGTCGCTACCGCGACGACGTCCGCCTCGACTCGCGTTACGCTAAGACAACGAGGCGATGGTGTCACCTGCTCGTCTCGGCGTCCGTCGTTGCTACCGCGACGACGTCCTCCTCGACTCGCGTTACGCTAAGACACGGAGGCGGTGGTGTCACCTGCTCGTCTCGGCGTCCGTCGTCGCTACCGTGACGATGTCCGCCTCGACTCGCGTTACGCTAAGACTGGGTGGCAGTACTGTCACGTGCTAGTCTCGGCGTCCGTCGTTGCTACCGCGACGACGTCCGCCTCGACTCGCGTTACGCTAAGACAGGGTGGCAATGGTGTCACGTGCTCGTATCGGCGGCCATCATCGCTACCGCGACGACGTCCGCCTCAACTCGCGTTACGCTAAGACAGGGTGGCACTGGTGTCACGTGCTCGTCTCGGCGTCCGTCGTCGCGGTATCGCTACCGCGACGACGTCCGCCTCGACTCGCGT
>NW_021295566.1:64417-65237 GCF_002162155.2 Triticum dicoccoides | reverse complement strand
GATGGCACTGGTGTCACGTGCTCGTCTCGGTGTCCGTCGTCGCTACCGCGACGACGTCCGCCTCCACTCGTGTTACACTAAGACAGGGTGGCGGTGGTGTCATGTGCTCGTCTCGGCGTCCGTCGTCGCGGTATCGCTACCGTGATGACGTCCGCCTCGACTCGCGTTACGCTAAGACAGGGTGGCACTGGTGTCACGTGCTCGTTTCGGCGTCCGTCGTCGCTACCGCGACGACGTCCGCCTCGACTCGCGTTACGCTAAGATAGGGTGGCAATGGTGTCACGTGCTCGTCTCGGTGTTCGTCGTCGCTACCGCGACGACGTCCGCCTCGACTCGCGTTACGCTAAGACAGGGTGGCGCTGGTGTCACCTGCTCGTCTCGGCATCCATCGTCGCTACCGCGACGACGTCCGCCTCGACTCGCGTTACGCTAAGACAACGAGGCGATGGTGTCACCTGCTCGTCTCGGCGTCCGTCGTTGCTACCGCGACGACATCCGCCTCGACTCGCGTTACGCTAAGACAGGGAGGCGATGGTGTCACCTGCTCATCTCGGCATCCGTCGTCGCTACCGCGACGATGTCCGCCTCGACTCGCGTTACGCTAAGACTGGGTGGCAGTACTGTCACGTGCTAGTCTCGGCGTTCGTCGTTGCTACCGCGACGACGTCCGCCTCGACTCGCGTTACGCTAAGACAGGGTGGCAATGGTGTCAGTGCTTGTCTCGGCGGCCATCGTCGCTACCGCGACGACGTCCGCCTCAACTCGCGTTACGCTAAGACAGGGTGGCACTAGTGTCACGTGCTCGTCTCGGCGTACGTCG
>NW_021295566.1:61379-62072 GCF_002162155.2 Triticum dicoccoides | reverse complement strand
GTGTTACGCTAAGACAACGAGGCGATGGTGTCACCTGCTCGTCTCGGCGTCCGTCGTTGCTACCGCCACGACGTCCTCCTCGACTCGCGTTACGCTAAGACATGGAGGCGATGGTGTCACCTGCTCGTCTCGGCGTCCGTCGTCGCTACCGCGATGATGTCCGCCTTGACTCGCGTTACGCTAAGACAGGGTGGCAGTACTGTCACGTGCTAGTCTCGGCGTCCGTCGTTGCTACCGCGACGACGTCTGCCTCGACTCGCGTTACGCTAAGAGAGGGTGGCAATGGTGTCACGTGCTCATCACGGCGTCCGTCGTCGCTACCGCGACGACGTCCTCCTCGACTCGCGTTACGCTAAGACAGGGTGGCATTGGTGTCAAGTGCTCGTCTCAGTGTCCGTCGTCGCTACCGCGACGACGTCCGCCTCAACTCGCGTTACGCTAAGACAGGGTGGCATTGGTGTCACGTGCTCGTCTCGGCGTCCGTCATCGCTACCGCGACGACGTCCGCCTCAACTCGCGTTATGCTAAGACAGGGAGGCATTGGTGTCATGTGCTCGTCTCGGCGTCCGTCGTCGCTACCGCTACGACGTACGCCTCAATTCGTGTTACGCTAAGACAGGGTGGCACTGGTGTCACGTGCTCGTCTCGGCGTCCATCGTCGCTACCGCGACGACGTCCGCCTCGACTCGCGTT
>NW_021295566.1:57457-58749 GCF_002162155.2 Triticum dicoccoides | reverse complement strand
CAGTGGTGTCATGTGCTCGTCTCGGCGTCCGTCGTCGCGGTATCGCTACCGCGACGACGTCCGCCTCGACTCGCGTTACGCTAAGACAGGATGGAAGTGGTGTCACGTGCTTGTCTCGGCGTCCATCATCGCTATCGCGACAACGTCCGCCTCGACTCGTGTTACGCTAAGACAGGGTTGCAGTGGTGTCACGTGCTCGTCTCGGCGTCCGTCGTTGCT
Source organism: Triticum dicoccoides (assembly GCF_002162155.2). Classification (NCBI taxonomy): domain Eukaryota; kingdom Viridiplantae; phylum Streptophyta; class Magnoliopsida; order Poales; family Poaceae; genus Triticum; species Triticum dicoccoides. Next base: position 58,530 of record NW_021295566.1, on the reverse strand, counting down.
ACCGTGACGACGTCCGCCTCGACTCGCGTTACGCTAACACAGGGCGGCAGTGGTGTCACGTGCTCATCCAGGCGTCCGTCGTTGCTACCGCGACGACGTCTGCCTCGATTCGCGTTACGCTAAGACAGGGTGGCACTGGTGTCACGTGCTCGTCTCGGCGTCCGTCGTCGCTACCGCGACGTTGTCTGCCTCGACTCGCGGTACGCTAAGACAGGATGGCACCGGTGTCACGTGCTCGTCTCGGTGTCCGTCGTCGCTACCACGACGATGTCCGCCTCGACTCACGTTACGCTAAGACAGGGTGGCACTGGTGTCACGTGCTCGTCTCAGCGTCCGTCGTTGCTACCGCGATGACATCCGCCTCGACTCGCGTTACGCTAAGACAGGGAGGCGATGGTGTCACCTGCTCGTCTCGGCGTCCGTCGTCGCTACCGCAACAACGTCCGCCTCGACTCGGGTTACGCTAAGATAGGGCGGCAGTGGTGTCACCTGCTCGTCTCGGCATCCATCGTCGCTACCGCGACGACGTCCGCCTCGACTCGCGTTACGTTAAGACAACGAGGCGATGGTGTCACCTGCTCGTCTCGGCGTCCGTCGTTGCCACCGCGACGACGTCCGCCTCGACTCGCGTTACGCTAAGATAGGGAGGCGATGGTGTCACCTGCTCGTCTCGGCGTCCGTCGTCGCTACCGCGATGATGTCCGCCTCGACTCACGTTACGCTAAGACTGGGTGGCAGTACTGTCACATGCTAGTCTCGGCGTCCGTCGTTGCTACCACGACGACGTCCGCCTCGACTCGCGTTACGCTAAGACAGGGTGGCAATGGTGTCACGTGCTCGTCTCGGCGGCCATCGTCGCTACCGCGACGACGTCCGCCTCAACTCGCGTTACGCTAAGACAGGGTGGCACTGGTGTCACGTGCTCGTCTCGGCGTCCGTCGTCGCTACCGCGACGACGTCCGCCTCCACTCGCGTTACGCTAAGACAGGGTGGAAGTGGTGTCATGTGCTCGTCTCGGCGTCCTTCGTCGCGGTATCGCTACCGCGACGACGTCCGCCTCGACTCGCGTTACG
>NW_021295566.1:53401-54883 GCF_002162155.2 Triticum dicoccoides | reverse complement strand
CGTCCGTCGTCGCTATCGTGACGACGTCCACCTCCACTCGCGTTACACTAAGACAGGGTGGCAGTGGTGTCATGTGCTCGTCTCGGCGTCCGTCGTCGCGGTATCGCTACCGCGACGACATCCGCCTCGACTCGTGTTACGCTAAGACAGGGTGGCAGCGGTGTCACGTGCTTGTGTCGGCGTTCGTCGTCGCTACCGCGACGACGTCCGCCTCGACTCACGTTACGCTAAGACAGGGTGGCACTGGTGTCACGTGCTCGTCTCGGTGTCCGTCGTCGCTACCGCAACGACGTCCGCCTCGACTCGCGTTACGCTAAGACAGGACGGCAGTGGTGTCACATACTCGTCTCGGCGTCCATCGTCACTACCGCGACGACGTCCGCCTCGACTCGCGTTACGTTAAGACAACGAGGCGATGGTGTCACCTGCTCGTCTCGGCGTCCGTCGTTGCTACTGCGACGACGTCCGCCTCGACTCGCATTGCGCTAAGATAGGGAGGCGATGGTGTCACCTACTCGTCTCGGCGTCCGTCGTTGCTACCGCGACGATGTCCGCCTCGACTCACGTTACGCTAAGACTAGGTGGCAGTACTGTCACGTGCTAGTCTCGGCGTCCGTCGTTGCTACCGCGACGACGTCCGCCTCGACTCGCGTTACGCTAAGACAGGGTGGCAATGGTGTCACGTGCTCGTCTCGGCGGCCATCGTCGCTACCGCGACGACGTCCGCCTCAACTCGCGTTACGCTAAGACAAGGTGGCACTGGTGTCACGTGCTCGTCTCGGCGTCCATCGTCGCTACCGCGGCGACGTCCGCCTCCACTCGCGTTACGCTAAGACAGGGTGGCAGTGGTGTCATGTGCTCGTCTCGGCGTCCGTCGTCGTGGTATCGCTACCGCGACGACGTCCGCCTCGACTCGCGTTACGCTAAGATAGGGTGGCAGTGGTGTCACGTGCTCATCTCGGTGTCCGTCGTCGCTATCGCAACGACGTCTGCCTCGACTCGTGTTACGCTAAGACAGGGTGGCAGTGGTGTCACATGCTCGTCTCGGCGTTCGTCATCGCTACGGCGACGACGTCCGCCTCGACTCACGTTACGCTAAGACAGGGTGGCACTGGTGTCACGTGCTCGTCTCGGCGTCCGTCGTTGCTAGCACGACGACGTCCGCCTCGACTCGCGTTACGCTAAGATAGGGAGGCGATGGTGTCACCTGCTCGTCTCGGCGTCCGTCGTCGCTACCGCGATGATGTCCGCCTCGACTCACGTTACGCTAAGACTGGGTGGCAGTACTGTCACATGCTAGTCTCGGCGTCCGTCGTTGCTACCGCGACGATGTCCGCCTCGACTCGTGTTACGCTAAGACAGGGTGGCAATGGTGTCACGTGCTCGTCTCGGCGGCCATCGTCGCTACCGCGACGACGTCCGCCTCAACTCGCGTTACGCTAAGACAGGGTGGCACTGGTGTCACGTGCTCGTCTCGGCGTC
>NW_021295566.1:46596-53391 GCF_002162155.2 Triticum dicoccoides | reverse complement strand
ACGTGCTCGTCTCGGTGTCCGTTGTCGCTACCGCGACGACGTCCACCTCGACTTTCGTTACTCTAAGACAGGGTGGCACTGGTGTCACGTGCTCGTCTCGGCGTCCGTCGTCGCTACCGCGACGACGTCCGCCTCGACTCGCGTTACGCTAAGACAGGATGGCACTGGTGTCACGTGCTCGTCTCGGCGTCAGTCATCGCTACCGCGACGACGTCCACCTCGACTCGCGTTACGCTAAGACAAGGTGGCACTGGTGTCACTTGCTCGTCTCGGCGTCCGGCGTCGCTACCGCGACGACGTCCTCCTCGACTCGCGTTACGCTAAGACAGGGTGGCACTGGTGTCACGTGCTCGTCTCGGCGTCCGTCCTCGCTACCGCGACGACGTCCGCCTCGACTCGCGTTACGCTACCGCGACGACGTCCGTCCTTGCTAACACTGTCCGATGGCAGATCATGCTCGTCGTGACTATTCGGCGCACCCGACATGGGCTCGAATCCGTCAAAGATCAAGTCTCCGCGGATGTCGGCAGTGTAGTTTAAGCTTCCAAACCTGACCTAATGGCCAGGGGCGTAGCTATCAATCTGCTCCAGATGGCCAAGCTAGTTGGCCCGTAGTACGAAGCCGCCGAATACGAATATCTGTCCAGGGAGGAAAACCTCACCCTGGACCGCATCATTGAAGATGATTGAAGGAGCCATCAAACCTCACCCTGGATAGCTCTTTGTGTGGCGATCGCCACCGTATTTTCCTTCAGTGTCAAGCACTTTGTTCCATCTGCGGTTGAGCGTATCGTGCGTGGCCTTAAGCCTTTGCTTCTTCTTCTTCTTCAAGCTCCTCGTGGTGGCAATAAGCCTTCTCTGGAGGTTCTCTTGCTCCAAGTGTTTTCCGGGATGATGAGTGCATCGTCGTCCAGACTGTTTTCCTCTCTGGAGACAGGTTGATGAATTTTACCCTCGGGATCGCTGTCATCGGACATTTGCTTCAGACTATGTTCACCGTCCCCTGGCTCATCCTGCTCCATCGCTGGGTCCATGGGGTCGTTGTTTCCTTTGGAGTCGACCGGGGTGTTATTCTTTCGTGCGCTGTTATCGTTGTTTTTACTATGGCGGGATTTAGAGCGGCGCCTATGTCGTTGCTTCGGTGGCATATCGAGGGGATTATCCTTCGTTGCATCCTCGCCGTTATTTTCCTTGGGTGTATCCACCATGTATATATCATATGATGAGGTGGCTGTCCAGCACCCCGTGGGCGGTGGTTCCTGTTCATCTCCAGCATCGTCGTCCATACCGTTGATGTCTTCGGATTCGAAGTCAAGCGTGTCGGTTAAGCCATCGATAGTGGCTATGAAGTGGGTGGTGGGTGGGGAACGAATTTCTTTGTCGTCCGCTTCCCACTCAAGCCGGACATAGTTTGGCCAAGAGTCCCCTGATAGAGAGAGAGAGAGACCTTAATGAATTTAGCACGTCACCTAGGGGCGAGTGCTGAAAGATATCCATGGAGGCGAACTCCATGACCGGTGCCCAATCAGATTCGATAGGAACGGACGTACGCAGTTCGGATCCTATGGCCGGAGACAAGTCCGAGGGTCCGATGACACATATATGTTTAGAGATGAAGTTTTTGTTCGGCTCCAGCGCCGATGAGTATGCAGCCTCTTTGGCGGGGTCCATCCTCCCGTCCCCGGATGGCACGATCTGCTCCAGATTGATTCCCTGGGCTGCCACAGGCGCAATCTCCCAAACACTGTCCGATGGCAGATCATGCTCGTTGTGACTGTTCGGCGCACCCGACATGGGCTCGAATCCGTCAAAGATCAAGTCTCCGCGGATGTCGGCAGTGTAGTTTAAGCTTCCAAACCTGACCTGATGGCCAGGGGCGTAGCTATCAATCTGCTCCAGATGGCCAAGCGAGTTGGCCCGTAGTACGAAGCCGCCGAATACGAATATCTGTCCAGGGAGGAAAACCTCACCCTGGACCGCATCATTGAAGATGATTGAAGGAGCCATCAAGCCTTATCGTGAGGACACAGTGGAACTCTCAATGAAAGCACCAATGTCGGTGTCAAAACCGGTGGATCTCGGGTAGGGGGTCCCGAACTATGCGTCTAAGGCTAATGGTAACAGGAGGCGGGGGACACGATGATTACCCAGGTTCGGGCCCTCTCGATGGAGGTAATACCCTACTTCCTGCTTGATTGATCTTGATGATATGAGTATTACAAGAGTTGATCTACCACGAGATTGTAGAGGCTAAACCCTAGAAGCTAGCCTATGATTATGATTGTTGTTGTCCTACGGACTAAGCCCTCCGGTTTATATAGACATCGGAGGGGGCTAGGGTTACATAGAGTCGGTTACAGAGAAGGAGATCCACATATCCGAATTGCCAAGCTTGCCTTCCATGCAGAGGAGAGTCCCACCCAGACACGGGACGAAGTCTTCAGCCTTGTATTTTCACAGTCCAACAGTCCGGCCAAAGTATATAGTCCGGCTGTCCGAGGACCCCTTAATCCAGGACTCCCTCTGTCATGTCTACATAGTTCTCGAACCCGTAGGGTCTGCACGCTTAACGTTCGATGACGATATGTATTATATGAGTTATGTGTTTTGGTGACCGAAGGTTGTTCAGAGTCCCGGATGAGATCACAGACATGATGAGGAGTCCCGAAATGGTCAAGAGGTAAAGATTTATATATTGGAAGGTTATATTCGGACATCGGAATGGTTCCAGATTGTTTCGGATAATTATCGGAGTACCGAGGGGTTACCGGAACCCCACGGGGAAAGTTAATGGGCCATATGGGCCATAGGGGAGAGGAGAGGCAGGCCACGAGGAGGTGACGTGTGCCCCCCATGGGGAGTCCGAATTGGACTAGGGGAGGGGGCGCGGCCCCCCTTTCCCTCTCCCTCTCCCTGTCTTTCCCTTTCCCCCTCCATTGGAAAGGAAAGGGGGGGGCAACTAGGACTTGGAGTCCTAGTAGGACTCCCCCCATGACGCACCCTAGGGCCGGTCTCCTCCCCTCTCCTCCTTCATATATGGGGGCAGGGGGCACCTCCAAGCACAACAGTTGTTTCTTAGCCGTGTGCGGTGCCCCCCTCCATCGTCTACTCCTTCGGTCATATTATCGTAGTGCTTAGGCGAAGCCCAGCGCAGATCACATCACCATCACCGTCACCACGCCGTCGTGCTGAAGGAACTCATCTACTCCTTAGTACCTCTACTGGATCAAGAGTTTGAGGGACGTCATCAAGCTGAACGTGTGCAGAACTCGGAGGTGCCGTACGTTCGTTGCTTGGTCGGCTGAATCAAGAAGACGTTTGACTACATCAACCGCGTTAAGCTAACGCTTCTGCTTTCGGTCTATGAAGGTACATGGACACACTCTCCCCCTCTCGTTTCTACGCATCCCTTAGATAGATCTTGTGTGAGCGTAGGATTTTTTTTGAAATTGCATGCTACATTTCTCAACAGCTTCAACTCACAGTCTTCATCAAGACAGGAACTTGGGGTCATCTCTCTCTCTTCAAGACTATCTTCCCTAAAGTTTTGCCTGACATAAGAGATACGACACTGAAAGTGAAACAAGGAGACACGTAACAGGTTTCATAATTATATAAGCAAATAAGTGGATCTGTTATGCATAAGGAACATGTTTTTACAACCACAATTTAAAACTGGTAGTTGTTGCAAACATCCAATCAGATATAAACAGCAAATTAAACAGCTGTGGAGGAAATGATGCCTATCCAAATCTATACTAGAACGAAGTTTGAAGGCTTGAGAAGGATGAGCTTACATTACATGTTAACACAGGCTGGACAAAGCCCTTCTCCATGTCGATGGAAGGATAATTCAATAAATTCCCCAAAGAAACTTCTTTATAAGCGTTGCCATTATTCTACATTTTGCAGAGAGTAAATATAGATCAAATAATATTGGAAGAAATAGAGGATTATGAAGCTCAGGTGCAGACTGATGATACATAATCGAATAGCAATTAATTAAGTACAACGTTGCAAGGAAAAAGGTACTGACAAGAGGAATGTAGACATCAACGTGTGAAGTGGCATTGGATTTATTCAACATTTTGGTAAGAGTAAATGTAGATCTGATAATTTCGAGGAAGTGGAGGGCAGGGCAGATAAGATGCAGAGTAATGCTAGACAATCAACTATCTCACGATGTAAGTACAGTAATACCACCACCGTCCGTTATTACTTGTCGCTCAAATGGATGTATCTAGCACTATTAAGTTCTAAATACATCCAATTGATCAACAATTAATTCGGTACAGAGGGAGTACATGGCAACATGTACTTACATGAGCAATCCAAAACTTCATAACCATTGTGTTAATTCTACATTTATCTAAAAGTCAATATAGATCTTATAATTTCGAGCAAAGGGATGATAAAAAAGCAAACATTTACAGTGATGCTACATAATCAAACAACAATGAGTGTAAGTATGCTGACAAAGGCAAGAGGTACTTACAAGAGCAATGTAGTGCCCAATATTGTTGTGAGATCCTATGATCCTTTGAGCAAGGAGATTCATTTGAAATTAATTTTCATACAAGAGAGAAGGTAAGGCACATGCATAAATTTAGGAGTTCTAATTTTGAATTGATACCATAGACAGTACCTGATGCTGGGCTCTCAACAGTTCTAATAGAGGTTTGGCTAGTGGAATAGGAGTAAAGTGTGGTACAGTTGGGCCTGTGTTTTCTGTGGGTACTGATCTATCTGATTTAACAGGTATCACTACCTTTTCCAAATACCTAGTTTTTAGTCCTTGAGGATCTGCACTCACCCTCTTCCTTTTGGACATCTATTACAGAAGAACAACATTTGACTGGAAAAACATAGTATGATGACACATGGAATAGGTACAGAAAATGGATAGGTATGGCATATACTCATATATGATGCTTAAACTAAGCAGACGGTGGTGTAACAAAGTAGAAGTAATGCAAGAGGTCATATGCAAAATATGTGCGACCGATACAACGTTGCCAAGTTAGAGCAATCACCTTGATGGGTGAATAAGATGGGCCATCCTCCATCATGCCAAGTTTGTTAGCCCGTGGATTGTTCTACAATATTCCTCTCGTGCGCCCATTCTCATATTCATTTTGATCATGTTCAATACCTGACATGCATAAAACATAAAAACAAGTGACATTTTCTTTGTAATGCACAAGAGATTCTAATCCAATACCGCCTCCCTGTAAACCTCTGTGTGCTATCTCTGCAATTCTACTGAGAGATGCCATGCATGTTGTAATTTGGGGTGTGCATTAATATAATGTGGCCTACTACTCAAAATATGAGAGCTCCAGAAGTGATGATACTTCGTAGATGACAACTTCAACATATAGTTAAGAAGAACAAGTCGACCTGGCCTGACTGGTTCAAAATATACTAAGGGAGAACAACTCAACCTGACCAGTCGACCGCAAATGTCTCTGCTATTCTTCCCAACAAGGAACATACTTATTAAAGAAGATAAGAGGATTGTGTTAAAGAAGAGCAGAAGAGCAAGCATATTGAAGATATTACAAGGTTTTCCATACAATGTGTGACGCCCCCGATTTAATCGTACACTAATCATGCACGCAAATGTGTACGATCAAGATCAGGGACTCACGGGAAGATATCACAACACAACTCTACAAATAAAATAAGTCATACAAGCATCATAATACAAGCCAGGGGCCTCGAGGGCTCGAATACAAGTGCTCGATCATAGACGAGTCAGCGGAAGCAACAATATCTGAGTACAGACATAAGTTAAACAAGTTTGCCTTAAGAAGGCTAGCACAAACTGGGATACAGATCGAAAGAGGCGCAGGCCTCCTGCCTGGGATCCTCCTAACTACTCCTGGACATCGTCAGCGGGCTGCACGTAGTAGTAGGCACCTCCGGTGTAGTAGGGGTCGTCGTCGACGGTGGCGTAGTCGTACTCGGTGGCATCAGCGTCGGTCTCGTAGTCTACCGGAGATAAGAGGGGGAAGAAACAATGAATACAATGCAAACATAAACACGACGATGCGTGACGTGACAATGAGCGGTGCTAGGTGTGCCCTAACGCAGTATGAGGTGATGCTGGCGAAGGGGGAAATCATCCGGGAAAGTATTCCCGATGTTCCGTGTTTTTGGGCAGAGGAGCCGGAGGGGGAAAGTTGCGAGTTTGATATGTTAGGGGTGTGTGGCGGACGAACGGGTTGCGTATCCGGAACCGTCTCGTCGTTCTGAGCAACTTTCATGTTGAAAATATTTTAATCCGAGTTACGGATTAAAAGATATGATTTTCTAAAGATTTTATTAATTTCTGGAATTTATTTAATTATTTAATTAATTCAGAAAATGGATTTATGACGTCAGCATGATGCCATGCTGACGTCAGCAGTCAACAGGGTTGACTAGGTCAACCCTGACATGTGGGTCCCGCTGTCATTGACTAAGATTAACTAAAACAGATTAATTAGTTTAATTAGTGATTAGGTTAATCTAATCAGGATTAATTAACTTAATTAATTGCTTAATTAATTAATTAATATTTTAATTATTTTAATTAATATTTATTTACTTATTTAATATTTTTTTAATTCCTTTTTATTAAAACGTTTTGGGCTAGGCCCACCTGTCATTGGCACAGGTAGCCATAGCGATGTGGGGGGTTCACGGGCGTCGGGCGCGACCGGCAGGGGCAATCCAACTGGGGCGCCGGCGACCACGCCAGAGCGCCGGAGAAGAGGGGGGGGCCGGTGGCCTGGGGCGGCCTGGGTGGGC
>NW_021295566.1:40141-46116 GCF_002162155.2 Triticum dicoccoides | reverse complement strand
GTGGGGAGGGGCGCCGGCGAGGACGAGCTCCGGGCGGCGTCAGGCGCAGTCCGAGCGGCGCCGGGTGCGCGGGGAGAGGGGCGAGGGGATCGGGATTTTGCCCCGATCCAGATCCAGCGGGGGTGGGGGGGAGTGGTGCGAGTGGGGGGTTAGGGTTACGGGGTGGGGATAAGGAGAGAGAGGAGGGGCCGGCTGGGCCGGCCTGATTGGCCCCGAGGCCATCTGGGCCGAGGCCCAGCGAGGGGGGGGCTGTAATTTCTTGTCTTTCTTTTTGTTCCTTTTTCTTTTACTGTTTTATTTTATTCTAGTTTTATAAAACATAAAAGTTGTACCTTAAATAGTAACACTAATTATACCTCTGCCACAAAAGGTTTAACCCCCAAATAATATAGTTTAGTATTTTATAAAATACCAAGGCATTTATGTATTTGTCTTACCTACTGTTTTAATTAATTAAATGCAGTTAGACCTTTTATAAAAATGTGGTTTCTCCACCAACATTACTTATGAATTACTTGTCACATTTATAACATTTTAGTTTTGACTTTTGAAAACGTTTATTGTTTGCTTGATTTTGAATATGAATTTGAATCGGTTCCGAACTAACACGAGATTAGCGAAAGTAATCGAAGTGACGTGGCACCATTAGCAGGGAATTACGGTAGCTAAATACCCGGGCGTCACAATTCTCCTCCACTACAAGAAATCTCGTCCCGAGATTTAAGAGGGAGTAGGGGGGGGGGAGTTCTGGTTATTCTAATGGATCTTCTCGAAGAAGTTAATCCCTTTCGTTGATGTCTTCAATTCTTTATTCCGACGCATCATGATAAACTTGTCATCATTTCTTCGGGAACTCCATCGTACTTACGAAGGGATAAGGGGTAGCTCACTACGACATAATGCTTTTGAGGGAACAATCTGGGGTTAACCCATGAATTAGTATAAGATTATCTCTCGAGTTGAACATATGAAATACCTCGAGAGTAAGGTACGAAGGTACCATAAGAGGCTCCAAGCGGATAGATAGTTGCTCGAAGCCCGAACTAGAGTGAGAAAGGGGATCAGAGTAGCGAGAGTAAGTATTGCGTCTGATACCAGAATAGATCACTAGGACAGTGGCCCGTGAATTACATACGAGTCCACGCGCGAGGAATAACCTTGGGAATAGGGGGGTGTACAGGACAGTCAGGTTTCGATCCTGTGGAACTGTGGGTTATGGGCCCACCATGTGGTTTTTTTTATAGGAGCATTGACATCTTTCACGGTCATGATAGCAAGGCATGTCAGAGAGTACCAAGTCAGTTATGTCAGCATCAACGTTGGTACCAAGGGCGAGGGACGAAGAGAACCACTTTCCTGCTCGTTGAACGAGGCGGACCAATAGGCAAGGTTCTCGTCCATCGGTGGCTACCGGAATGTCATCAACAATAGTAACAAGGTCTTACTGACTGAGTTGTACATCGAGGTGTTTGCACAAGCAGTGGATTATTACTGCTTATATCATATAGATCGTAGAAAAGGTTTAAATAAACCAATGGAAGGAAAATATGATCATCGGATTAAACAGAACAATGGAAAGGAAAATATGTTTAAACACATATTTCAAGGTTATATCCTTCCCAAAGACAAGCAGAGCAAGATATCCATGACAGGATATTAAGTAGAAAACCATTTAGGTAAGGGGGAAGGAATCTCATGATATTACCCATACAATGGTGTTAGGATAAGTGATAAATAAAATTTAGCATCGTGCTTCAAATGTTCCTGTTGAAAATCAGAGTACCGTTGACATGCTTCGAGACAGCATCGACATGGTCTTCAGGTGAAGATCAGACTTTGGAAACACGAAGGATCCATCAGGAATAACTTGTAGAATAAGTCTTACAATTTCCTCATGGATGAATGGATAACCTTGCTGAAAAGGAATCTATAATGATAGGTCCTCCAGCCGGGGGGGGGGTGCTAGGCATGACATCATGTTACCGGGTCATCAAAGGATCAATATCATAACTCTTGGAAAGTTGTCCCAACCATCATATCTGACCGAGATTCATATCCAATTGGTGTCATGATACCTCAGACTCAGGGGGTCCGAGAGGAAAAGGTGCAACACAAATCGGCGAAATGACATTGCAAGATTCTCGAGAAATGAACTATGGGAGCGGGTTACTGAAGCAATAGTTCATCATTAAACCAAGGACGGGATGAAAAGGTGGCTGATGGGCTCAGTGACAATTCATCGAGAATTCCAAACGGATGGATTTCCACGATAATGTGAACAAGAAGAAGTCATATGTTAGATCAAATGATATAATGGGATATGCTCGAGGAAAGCATGCATAATTAAACATTGGTTGAACGTTGCACCCGAAATATGGATAGGGTTGCACGGCCAATGTTAGAATGGTGATTCAATTATCGAAAGACTTAGAATGAACTATCGCCCATTCACTTCGAAGCAATAGGGTTGCTAGAAGTTTTGAATTCACACGTCATAGCTCAATTGTCGGTATTCCGGTTGAAAACAATACGGGGACCAAGGAATGAACGAAGATGGCAAGAAGCATTATGATATCAAGAATTCTTAAGAGGTGGTGAAATTCTCATGACATTATTGACATAAAAGATAGCAATACTCCATGGTAGAACATAACATAAGTTGGATAGCAAGGATCTCAAGGTACAACACCAAACACGAACAAGTTTGTGTTGAAGGGAAAACAAGAATGTTGCCGATGATAACACAATCATCGAGGGGCAAGGATGGTATTTCTCAACATGAATTCAATTGATATCCTGGAAGAACTCATAAGGTTGATGAGGATCACGACACATTTGTCGACAGATTTCATGAAGAAGTAATCAATCAGCGACGACATCAAGTCAAAGGAATGATGAAGCCAAAAGTCATTGGAACCATGGGTACGACACAAACTCGAACTCAAGCTTGTTGTTTAAGGTGAAAGGGTATGACGAGGAAAATCGACGTAAGGTTAGTTCATCGTCGAAAATTGGTGCTCCGAGAATAAGGACCAGGTAGCACCGTTAGAATCGTCACGACAATGATATAGCCAAACAGGCTAGGAATGGCGTGATCGGGTACAAACTCGTACTTATAGAAGCTTACTGAAGAGTTGTTGAACCGTAGAGCGGACTCGGTTCGGTTATCGGTGTCTTTGAGTGTTCAATAACTCCGAGCCCATGAAAATTGTAATCGGTGAGTATGTAGTACTTGATGAAGAACTCATGAGAAATTATGCAGTTCCAAGATAATCTCGAGATACCAGTGGGGGTAATACTCGACGACAGATCAAAGTAAAGGTTGGACTGGTGTATTGATCCATAGAAGACAATTGTTTTAACTTGTCCGAGAAAAGAGATCAAAGAAGAACAATCATGGTCGGAACCACGATTGCAGAAGGCTAGATCCTAGATATAAGATGAACTTATACCAAGGAATAATTCAGTTAAGAGAAGCTTTAATGATAAGATCTACATCGTGTCCATGGGCATGAACACAAGTTCAAGGTCGACTCCCACTTCTCCAATGCACAACCTTTCATTCACTTCTCGCGTTCGATGAAGTTGCAGTGTTGAAATTTTATCTGGTGAAGCGCCAGAAGAGTATGACTCGTGAAAACTTTCGGGTTCACACGGTTTAGAGAAGGCATATGTTCAACCCATAGGGGCTTCTTAGAAACATATACCACGAGTTTCATGAGTAAATAACACAAGCCCGAAAGCAGAGCATGGTTGACCAAGCAGAGGATACAACTTAACAAAGGCATTATGTATCAGGGGGAAGAACTCACAAGGTGATCAAATGTGAAGGACACTGTCGGATAACAATCCAACAAAGGACTTGTTGGTCCACAAAGGATCTGATACGAGTATCGGTACTCAACTAGAGGAAGAAGAATGCAAGGAGACCAGATTATAGAAACAACTGACTAACTCAATTGTCAACTGCAAAGGAATTATGATTTCCAAATCAAGGAATCAGAAGCAATGCTCTGAGTAGGGATGGATAAGTTAAATAGCCTTAGGGTACAATCAATGACAATTGGATTGGTCGAGAACCAATTCCAGTTACAAGAATGGCAGCTTAGCCGGAGAAGTAGTTTATAAGGATCAATGATGATTGCGTGCATTCGCAAACATATTGAGTCAACAGACTCAAAATGATAATGACAAGGAATTTCATTAAGACTACGAGACTTATGGGATTAACCATAATGCGAGCAAACAAGAATCTCAAGAGCCAAAGGCTCCAGAGGATTTTCGGAAGATCGAATATTATTTTGAAGACTTTTGTGAAACACAAGAACAACTGGGGATGAGCGGATACTCGGCAAGCGCGAGTAATTTTCCGTAGGGGTATTCATGCAGCAAGGAACTGCAGAGCAGTAAGCGTAAAGAATTCTCGGAATACCGAAGAGTATTTCAGGACATTTTGTAATAACAAGAGCAACTGGGGATGACAATATGAACGATAGGTGTAAGTAGTTATCCAGAGGGATTTATCGATGGAAGTGAATTGCAAAAGCGATGGCACATAGTCTCGGGAGCACATCGTAGAGTATCTTCGGAATCTTCTGGTGCAGCAGGCGGTCATCGGTAACAAGTGGCTCTCCGGGAGAAAGTACTTGCGAGAACCTAAAGTTAGTTTTGTTTTTAGCAAAATCATTTAACCCGAATAGAAGAGAGCTCAGAGTCCCAGAGTAAAGGTCGAGGAGTAAAAGATCCTAGTACCACCCGATGGCGACGTGGGCCCGTAAGGCACACATCCAAGTTAGTAAAAGTTTTTGTAATGTCTAGACTCGACTTCGGCCAAGGAGTGTGGAAGGGGGATTCCTACAGGCAGTCGGCTCTGATACCAACTTGTGACGCCCCCGATTTAATCGTACACTAATCATGCACGCAAATGTGTACGATCAAGATCAGGGACTCACGGGAAGATATCACAACACAACTCTACAAATAAAATAAGTCATACAAGCATCATAATACAAGCCATGGGCCTCGAGGGCTCGAATACAAGTGCTCGATCATAGACGAGTCAGCGGAAGCAACAATATCTGAGTACAGACATAAGTTAAACAAGTTTGCCTTAAGAAGGCTAGCACAAACTGGGATACAGATCGAAAGAGGCGCAGGCCTCCTGCCTGGGATCCTCCTAACTACTCCTGGACATCGTCAGCGGGCTGCACGTAGTAGTAGGCACCTCCGGTGTAGTAGGGGTCGTCGTCGACGGTGGCGTAGTCGTACTCGGTGGCATCAGCGTCGGTCTCGTAGTCTACCGGAGATAAGAGGGGGAAGAAACAATGAATACAATGCAAACATAAACACGACGATGCGTGACGTGACAATGAGCGGTGCTAGGTGTGCCCTAACGCAGTATGAGGTGATGCTGGCGAAGGGGGAAATCATCCGGGAAAGTATTCCCGATGTTCCGTGTTTTCGGGCAGAGGAGCCGGAGGGGGAAAGTTGCGAGTTTGATATGTTAGGGGTGTGTGGCGGACGAACGGGTTGCGTACCCGGAACCGTCTCGTCGTTCTGAGCAACTTTCATGTTGAAAATATTTTAATCCGAGTTACGGATTAAAAGATATGATTTTCTAAAGATTTTATTAATTTCTGGAATTTATTTAATTATTTAATTAATTCAGAAAATGGATTTATGACGTCAGCATGATGCCATGCTGACGTCAGCAGTCAACAGGGTTGACTAGGTCAACCCTGACATGTGGGTCCCGCTGTCATTGACTAAGATTAACTAAAACAGATTAATTAGTTTAATTAGTGATTAGGTTAATCTAATCAGGATTAATTAACTTAATTAATTGCTTAATTAATTAATTAATATTTTAATTATTTTAATTAATATTTATTTACTTATTTAATATTTTTTTAATTCCTTTTTATTAAAACGTTTTGGGCTAGGCCCACCTGTCATTGGCACAGGTAGCCATAGCG
>NW_021295566.1:36436-39092 GCF_002162155.2 Triticum dicoccoides | reverse complement strand
GAGTGGGGGGTTAGGGTTACGGGGTGGGGATAAGGAGAGAGAGGAGGGGCCGGCTGGGCCGGCCTGATTGGCCCCGAGGCCATCTGGGCCGAGGCCCAGCGAGGGGGGGGGGCTGTAATTTCTTGTCTTTCTTTTTTTTGTTCCTTTTTCTTTTACTGTTTTATTTTATTCTAGTTTTATAAAACATAAAAGTTGTACCTTAAATAGTAACACTAATTATACCTCTGCCACAAAAGGTTTAACCCCCAAATAATATAGTTTAGTATTTTATAAAATACCAAGGCATTTATGTATTTGTCTTACCTACTGTTTTAATTAATTAAATGCAGATAGACCTTTTATAAAAATGTGGTTTCTCCACCAACATTACTTATGAATTACTTGTCACATTTATAACATTTTAGTTTTGACTTTTGAAAACGTTTATTGTTTGCTTGATTTTGAATATGAATTTGAATCGGTTCCGAACTAACACGAGATTAGCGAAAGTAATCGAAGTGACGTGGCACCATTAGCAGGGAATTACGGTAGCTAAATACCCGGGCGTCACACAATGTCTGTTGCCCACCCATGATGAACCAGAGTGCACAGAGAAATACTATTCCTTCCGATCTCTCCATATGTGGCTCACATGCATTTCAAAACTGAAGTAGGAACATTTAGCTGACCAATTAAACATGTCTCAGATTTACTAATATGAGCATAATGTTAGATTTGAATTTGTAGAACTAAGCTTGTTTAGCTCGATGGGTGGAGGAGTGCTATTACGACACAAACCATGTAGGCTGATTGTGGTCATCATAAAATGGGGAAAACATAAGCATGATAAGTATAGTGTTGACCGTAGCAGTGGGATGACAGATCTGATGCTGCAAACCGCGCAAAGGGTAGTTAGCAACTGATGTTTGCTTTGAAATAACAACTAAGATTTGGTATGGACAAGAAAGTACAGTCAACAAGTGACAAAGAAATGCAATTCTGCTGTCTCTCTCTATATGTCGCGACATGCATTTGGAAACTCAAGTGGGACCTTTAGCTAACCAATTAAATGTGTTTGTTAACTAATTTCAGTATCATATCACAATCAAATTTGAACAACTAAGCTTTGGAATTATGAGTGTTGTGTTGTTTAGCTTGAAGGGTGGAGTACTTCTAGTACGACAGAAAGCACCTGTGCAGATCATAGTAGAGTAGATAAAAGGGGAAAACCCTAAGCATCAAGAGTAAAATCAGGAAAGTGGAACTAGCTGGACCATATGGGCTTGTGTTGCTGGTACGACAAGAAAGAGCTACATAAGAACAAAGCAATGCCATGGCCCGCCCAGCCCTAGTCGAATATACAAAGGAGTGAAGGTAAATTTGTACAAAAATTTGGGATCCCCTGTAGTCTTAACCATCTGGGCCGCCCAATATTTTAACTATACCTCTGCCGGTGTGTGGCACACATGCTTTCTGAAACGAATATAGGAACATTAGGTGACCAATTAAACATTCTCTATTTTAATAATATATCAACAACTAAGCTTTTGGAATTATGAGTGGCATGTTGTTTCGCTTGATGGGTTGAGCTCTTGAGGAGAAGTGCTAGCACGACGCGAAGTACCTACGATGATGGTAGTGAATATAAAGGGGGAAAACCATAAGCTTTACGAGTATAGTGACCATGCCATGGTGGATCCGAAGGTGCAATATGGACAAAGGCTACTTCGCAACCAATGTTTGCTTTCAACTAGCCACTACAATTTGGTACGGACAAGAAAAGTACAGTAAACAAGTTAGATCTATTTTCTGGGTGAGATCAATAACTTAAGAAGATATGAAAGAATACCACCTCTCTTGCAAAGCAATGTATGCCCCTGCTGATACATTGAGGGTGCTACGGGTGCGATGGCTGTCGGTGGCGCGGAAGAAGACTTTTGATGACAGACGGCCGGGTCGGGGGATAAGTCCTGTTGTCGTGGACAAGGTGGTCGTAGGAGCAGCAATGACAAGGTGGACGACGACACCGATGAAGCGAGAGGACGCGATGAAAGGATCCTGGTCCGGCGCCATGGATGAGAGACGTCCATCTCTTGAAGTGGATGACACGGTAGGGGTAGCGGCTCCGGCACGATGGAGGATCAGGTGGCGGACGGAGGAGGCCGGCCATGGTGGGGGGTTGTTGTGGCACATTTTCACAAGCTTTCCAACGCCATATCATTTGCCTCAATTGGATTAGCCGTTTAGAAATTACATTGAAAATATGAACTCGGCTGTTCGGTTTGCAAAATTTTACGATTTTCCAAATTACTATTTATCCATAGGGAATTAGAAAAAACTTTCAACATGTCAAATGAGCGGTTTTGCAGCAGCTTTCCAACGCCATATTATTTGCCTCATTCCGATAAACAGTTTAGAAATGCGATCGAAAATACAATTCATGTTTTTTGTGTGAAGAAAAAACGGTTTTCAAAACTGCTCTTAAACCGCTTACATTTTGCCAAAAATTTAACTTGGAACATGATATTGGTGTCCATAGCTTTCCAACGGTATATCGCAAGCTCCATTTGAACACATTTTAGCTGAAGTTCAACCTAGTACACGGGGAAGGTCATACGCGCTACTCGGGAAGTTCATGTTGTGATCAGAATATTATTCTGATCCCGTGATCAGAATA
>NW_021295566.1:30517-36007 GCF_002162155.2 Triticum dicoccoides | reverse complement strand
ATACATCTGGGCTATTCTGTTACGCGTAACAGAATATTATCCTGTTATCCTTTTTGAACTGATGGTTTCACTCGGTTGTACTGATGACTTTCGACCGGTTGAACTGATGATCTCAGTTCTGTTTAACAAATCGTCTTCTTTAGTTCAATTTTTTTTGCAATTTTTGTCGGAACGGGGCGTGTAATATATCGTTGGAAAGCTCTTGACAAATATATTTCAAGTATATTGAATGTTTTTGCAAAATCATTATGGTTTAAGAGCAGTTTTTGAAAAAACCCTTTTTTTCAAAACCAAAAACGTGAATCGTATTTTGGACTCAATTTTCAAACGTTTGTCGGAATTGACCAAATAAGATAGCATTGGAAATCTTGGGAAAATCCGCATCTTCCATATATCTATTATTTTTTCTAATTCTATACGATTTAAAAGTAATTTGAAAAACGATAAAATTCTGGGCGAAATGTATTTTCACAATTTTTTGCAAACGGTTTGTCGGATTGATGCAAATGATACGGCGCTGAAAAGCTATGGAAAATACGCAACTTTTTTTGTATTGAAATGTTTTTATAAATCCTTATGGTTTAAAAATGAATTCGAATACGGTCAAATTTGATTTCGAACGTGTTTTTTTTAAAGATTGTCGAAATGAGGAAAATAATATATGGTTGGAAAGATATCAAAAATACGAAACTTAGTCATGTTGAACGTTTTCTCAAATGCGCAACCGTTGAAGATTAATTTGGATTACGGTGAAACCCATCGTGCTGTTTTTTTCGTCAGAAAAAACAGAGTACTTGTACTGATTTTTGTGTGTTTGTACTGATGAATTATTTCACAGAATAATTTTGAATACGGTGAAGCATGTCGTATTTTTATTTTTCATTCCGGAAACAAAGTACTCGAACTGATCGACGTATGGATTTGTACTAAGCACGTTTTCACAGATTGAACTTTTACTTTGTTTTTTGGTAAGGTTTTCCACTTAAAGTTTCAATGGTTTACGGTAGCAGTGCCCCATACTTACATAGTTTATGTCGTCGAACTCAATGATATTTTATTCAAAAAGAAAATCTTTTGTTTGTTTCTTTTTTGTTGAACTTAACATTTTTTTACAATGATATTCTGAACTTCTCTCATTTTACGACTTGTACTTTTACCATTTAAATTTTTATGGGGTTTCTTTTTTTGCTTGAACTTTTACAATTTAAATTTCTGTCATTTCTTTTATTCCGAATGGACCACTGTTTTTAATGTACTGATCAATATTTTTAATTCAAACCATTTTTTTGGAGAGTACTTATGTATTCTTCGGAGAGTAATTTTGAAAGGTTCCAGAAAAAAGAGTACTTGAACTGATGTTTGCATGGGTTTATAATAAGCGTGTTTTTACTAACTAGACTTTGCTCTGTTTTGGGTAATATTTTTATTCGTAAGTTATCAACGGTTTATTGAATTGTCGTCCCTGTACTTGCATGGTTTATATCATCGAACTGAATGATAAGTTTTTCCAAAAGAAAATGTTTTTTATTCTTTTTTTTGAACTATTTTTTTTTTACAACGATCTTCTGGGCTTCTCTTATTTTACGACTTGTACTTTTCCCATTTAAATTGCACGGGGTTTCTTTTTGCTTGAACTTTTAAAAATTGAATTTCTGTCATTTTTTTTATTCTGAACGGACCATCATTTTTAACTTGTACTGTTCAATATTTTTAATTCATCTATTTCGCCTTTGTAGAGCGGACCACCGTTATTGTTTGTACGGATTAGTTGTAGCACCTGGACATGAATGTCATAGAATTACACTTTGGACGGATCACCTTCTCCCATCTGGACTGACCACAAAGCTTGCATCAGGAAACTCAGAAAACAAGGACGGTTACAACGAGATCGACGAGAATGTAGGAACCATATCGTTTTTAGCTCAATAAATACTTTCCGAACTAGTACTTAGCTCGCTTGTCTTTTTCACTTCACCATGGGATCAGAAGTGCACAACGTATACAAACATTAACACAAGGATCAATTGGGCAAACAAAAGAACACAAAACTAAATATATAAATATGCATACACAAAAGCAACATCTTTCCAATGGGCAATGATGTAGGCATCGCTGCCGGCAAAACTTGGCGCAACGGAGAACCTGCACTGCTCGATTTGTCGAGAGAGGATTGAGAGTAACACATTCCGGTGGCTCTTTTTTTTAGTCGCTCTAAAGCACGCCATGGACGGACTTTTTTGTTGGTCTATTCTCTCAAAACTATCTTGCCGCTGCTGTTTATTGTACGCCTCCATCAAGTACCTACCTTATCTGAAAACTATCCTACCGCTGCTGTTTATTGTACGCCTCCATCACGTACCTATCTTCTATGAAAACTATCCCGCCATTGCTGTTCTTGCTCTGAATGCACCCAAATCGTACTTCTCACTCTCCATCGGTCTGAACCCTGACATGATGTTCTTCACCGGGTACAGCGTATCATCAAGGCCTGAAAAAAATAAGCATGTCATGTACTGGATTTCCACAAAGCACACCCTATGAACTTCCTGACCGTTTTTTTTCAAAAAATTGTATAATCAGTTTTTTGCTAAGAGTGTACTGTTTTTCTGCAAACTTCCTGTTTCCTCCTATTCTGACCGTCCAGATTTTTGTTCCATGTACTTAGTGTTTTGCATAAATTAAATTATCTATATCCATTATCACAGGAAATATTTTTGCTATAGAAAATCAACCAGCTGTATCCCATAATCGTGGAGAGAGAGATCAATGCATTAGAGAGGTTTGCTAAAAAAATACTCCGTACGTGTGTAGGTAGCAAGTAGCACAATAAATGCATAATAATATCTATAACAAATAGCAAGTGTGGGATAACAAAAGACCGTACTTACCACATCGGTGCAGGGACAGAACATAGAGGATGAACAATGGTGGAATGGGGACAACAATCATCAGCTAGCCAACTACTTGAACTGACTATTTTGAAAGAAAAGATGCCCACTTCTGAAAGTAAACATGGCTCGTCAGCTAGCTAACCACCTGAATTGTAGATCAGGCGTGTAGATGAACTGAACTCTAGGATCGAATCCAGCCCACGAGCACGGCAACGCATGCTGACGGTCTCCTTGGTGGAGCAGAGGAGGCCGCTAGAGGAGGAAGAGCTTGTCGCCGTCGCTATCAGCTCACGAATCCCCACTTCAGGTCAACGTCGCCGTCACGTTCAGGAGCGAGTCCCCATCATCGTTGCGCCTAACCCCCGTCAGAATCGAGGGTGCTGCAGTGATGAACGGCCTGGGGTGGTGGCGCCGAACGGCCAGGACGCTCCGGCGACGGAGCCCCACCAGGAGGAGATGGCATGGTGGTTTGGAGCAGGGAGAGATGGGGGCGCGACGGCGACCGGAGCTTGGAGAAGATGGGTGCGGGGCGGAGGCGCGTGGCGGCGGGGCGAGGCAGGGGCGGCGGCGCGTGGCGGCGGGGTAGGGCAGGCGCGGCGGCGCACGGCGACGGGGCAAGGAGCGGCGGCGCACTGCGGCGGGGGGCATGAGACGGGGCGTGCTAGTGGGTCGTGTGGGATGGGATCGGGAGGTGGATCGAGCCCTTTTTTTCTTGTTTCTTTTTGGGTCGGTACCAGTTCGGGGCTGGTGGGCTCGATTCGAGAATTTTGGATCGCGCTCTATTATGGGCCGGGGTAACAGAATATTATTCAGTTACTAGTAGCAGAATAGCTCAGCCCTATACATACATACATACATACATATATATATATATATACATATATATATACATATACATATGTATGTATGTTTGTATGTATGTATGTATAGGAAAAATGAGTGTGTACTCTTGGGAGTACGTATTTTTGCACCTCATATACCTTATAGATGAATCTTTCATACCTTTTTATTATTTTGAATATACTTTATTAATAATTACTGGATACCTTAAAATGAGTTTCATGAAAAAATTCATGTGAGACTATATATTTTTGAAGGTTTATATATATACTGATTTGTTCGTACGTGAAAAAGGTACAATGCAAAAAGTATGTCACAAATGATATTTTTTCGATCAAACTCGTATTGGGGTATTTTAGAATATTTAATGAAGTACATACTCCCACTCGTATTGAGAATGATAGAGGGGTATAATCAATGCGCACGAAAGGTATATTGAGAATGGAAGTACATACTCCCAGAAATACAGAAAATTAGTCAACCCACTAAGGCATGCATCTATCATGTTCTTGATTGATGGTAATACTTCTACTTTTGTAGTAAAATCACTTAGCTCTTTACTATATAGACTATTGGTACTAGATGTCATCGTAAATCACATGGAGAAAATAGTAAGATTAGTGTTCATCTAGTAAATAAATACCGACTAGTTGTGGACATTGTTATAAGTGCCTCATTTGGATAGTAAAAGATTTCCAATATTTTTACTAGTGAATTCCCCGTGTGACCAGGAAAGGTCATGTGGAAATAGGAAAGTATACGGGCGTGGCTAACGCGCGCGCGCGTCCTAGGACGTGTGGTCAATTTCCGACCACAGCAATCCGACAGCAAACGACAAGTTTAGCGATCAGGCTCCCACCTCCTATTCCCTTTCGCGACCGATTCCGGCCTGGAGCGATCCTGTTTTCGTGAGTTGGGCCCAGCCTCGGCCCAGTAGCTACCTAGGCTCTATTCCCTTTCCACGTTTTTTTAGTTTGGGCCTGTTTTTTCCTATTCCGCTAATTCCCTTTCTGGGCTAGCGGTTTTTCAGGGATAGTAATGGACGAGAAATCTCACTTTCAACTGAAATTAACTAGCACTTTCAACTAAAATGAATTGCTACCGCGACCGTCGTCGCTACCGCGACGATATCCGCCTCAACTCGCGTTACGCGAAGACAGGGTGGCAGTGGTGTCACATGCTCGTCTCGGCGTCCATCATCGCTACCGCGACGACGTCCGCCTCGACTTGCGTTACGCTCAGACAGAGTGGCAGTGGTGTCACGTGCTCATCTTGGCGTCCGTCGTCGCTACCGCGACGACGTCCGCCTCGAGTCGCGTTACGCTAAGACATGGTGGCATTGGTGTCACGTCCTTGTCTCGACGTCCGTCGTCGCTACCGCGACGACGTCCGCCTCAACTTGCGTTACGCTAAGACAGGGAGGCATTGGTGTCACGTGCTCGTCTCGGCGTCCGTCGTGGTTATCGCGACGACGTACGCCTCAACTCGCGTTACGCTAAGACAGGGTGGCACTGGTGTCACGTGCTCGTCTCGGCGTCCATCGTTGCTACCGCGACGACGTCCGCCTCGACTCACGTTACGCTAAGACAGGGCGGCAGTGGTGTCACGTGCTCGTATCGGCGTCCGTCGTTGCTACCGTGACGACGTCCGCCTCGACTCGCGTTACGCTAACACAGGGCAGCAGTGGTGTCACGTGCTCGTCTCGGCGTCCGTCGTCGCTACACTAAGACAGGGTGGCGTTGGTGTCACGTGCTCATCT
>NW_021295566.1:28097-29857 GCF_002162155.2 Triticum dicoccoides | reverse complement strand
GACGTCCGCCTCGACTCGCGTTACGCTAAGACAGGGTGGCACTGGTGTCACGTGCTCGTCTCGGCGTCCGTCGTCGCTACCGCGACGACGTCCTCCTTGACTCGTGTTACGCTAAGACACGGTGGCAATGGTGTCACGTGCTCGTCTCAGTGTCCGTCGTCGCTACCGCGACGACGTCCACCTCGACTCGCGTTACGCTAAGACAGGGTGGCGCTGGTGTCACCTGCTCGTCTCGGCATCCGTCGTCGCTACCGCGACGACGTCCGGCTCGACTCGCGTTACGCTAAGACAATGAGGCGATGGTGTCACCTGCTCGTCTCGGCGTCCGTCGTTGCTACCGCGACGACGTCCGCCTCGACTCGTGTTATGCTAAGACAGGGAGGCGATGGTGTCACCTGCTCGTCTCGGTGTCCGTCGTCGCTACCGCGACGATGTCCGCCTTGACTCGCGTTACGCTAAGACAGGGTGGCAGTACTGTCACGTGCTAGTCTCGGCGTCCGTCGTTGCTACCGCGACGACGTCTGCCTTGACTCGCCTTACGCTAAGACAGGGTGGCAATGGTGTCACGTGCTCATCTCGGCGTCCGTCGTTGCTACCACGACGACGTCCGCCTCGACTCGCGTTACGCTAAGACAGGGTGGCATTGGTGTCAAGTGCTCGTCTCAGCGTCCGTCGTCGCTACCGCGACGACGTCCGCCTCAACTCGCGTTATGCTAAGACAGGGTGACACTGGTGTCACGTGCTCGCCTCGGCGTCCATCGTCGGTACCGCGACGACGTCCGCCTCGACTCGCGTTACGCTAAGACAGGGAGGCAGTGGTGTCACGTGCTCGTCTCGGTGTCCGTCGTCGCTACCGCGACGACATCCGCCTCGACTCGCGTTATGCTAAGACAGGGTGGCACTGGTGTCACGTGCTTGTCTCGGTGTCCGTCGTTGCTACCGCAACGACGTCCGCCTCGACTCGCGTTACGCAAAGATAGGATGGCACTGGTGTCACGTGCTCGTCTCGGCGTCCGTCGTCGCTACCGCGACGATGTCCGCCTCGACTCGCGTTACGCTAAGACAGGGTGGCACTGGTGTCACGTGCTCGTCTCGGCGTCCGTCGTCGCTACCGCGACGACGTGTGCCTTGACTCGCGTTACGCTAAGACAGGGTGGCAATGGTGTCACGTGCTCGTCTTGGTGTCCGTCGTCGCTACCGCGACGACGTCCGCCTCGACTCGCGTTACGCTAAGACAGGGTGGCGCTGGTGTCACCTGCTCGTCTCGGCGTCCGTCGTCGCTACCGCGACCACGTCCGCCTTGACTCGCATTACGCTAAGACAGGGAGGTGATGGTGTCACCTGCTCATCTCGACGTCCGTCGTCGCTACCGCGACGATGTCCGCCTCGACTCGCGTTACGCTATGACAGGGTGGCAGTACTATCACGTGCTAGTGTCAGCGTCCGTCGTTGCTACCGCGACGACGTCCGCCTCGACTCGCGTTACGCTAAGACAGGGTGGCAATGGTGTCACGTGCTCGTCTCGGCGTCCGTCGTCGATACCGCGATGACGTCCGCCTCGACTCGCGTTACGCTAAGACAGGGTGGCATTGGTGTCAAGTGCTCGTCTCGGCGTCCGGCGTCGCTACCACGACGACGTACGCCTCAACTCGCGTTACGCTAAGACAGGGTGGCACTGGTGTCACGTGCTCGTCTCGGCGTCCATCGTCGCTACCGCGACGACGTCCGCCTCGACTCACGTTACGCTAAGACAGGGCGGC
>NW_021295566.1:25525-27091 GCF_002162155.2 Triticum dicoccoides | reverse complement strand
CGACGACGTCCGCCTCGACTCGCGTTACGCTAAGATAGGATGGCACTGGTGTCACGTGCTCGTCTCGGCGTCTGTCGTCGCTACCGCGACGACGTCCGCCTCGACTCGCGTTACGCTAAGACAGGGTGGCACTGGTGTCACGTGCTCGTCTCGGCGTCCGTCGTCGCTACCGCGACGACGTCCGCCTTGACTCGTGTTACGCTAAGACAGGGTGGCAATGGTGTCACGTGCTCGTCTCGGTGTCCGTCGTCGCTACCGCAACGACGTCCGCCTCGACTCGCGTTACGCTAAGGCAGGGTGGCGCTGGTGTCACCTGCTCGTCTCGGCGTCCGTCGTCGCTACCGCGACGACGTCCGGCTCGACTCGCGTTACGCTAAGACAACGAGGCGATGGTGTCACCTGCTCGTCTCGGCGTCCGTCGTTGCTACCGCGACGACGTCCGCCTCGACTCGTGTTACGCTAAGACAGGGAGGCGATGGTGTCACCTGCTCGTCTCGGTGTCCGTCGTCGCTACCGCGACGATGTCCGCCTTAACTCGCGTTACGCTAAGACAGGGTGGCAGTACTGTCACGTGCTAGTCTCGGCGTCCGTCGTTGCTACCGCGACGACGTCTGCCTTGACTCGCCTTACGCTAAGACAGGGTGGCAATGGTGTCACGTGCTCATCTCGGTGTCCGTCGTTGCTACCACGACGACGTCCGCCTCGACTCGCGTTACGCTAAGACAGGGTGGCATTGGTGTCAAGTGCTCGTCTCAGCATCCGTCGTCGCTACCGCGACGACGTCCGCCTCAACTCGCGTTACGCTAAGACAGGGTGGCACTGGTGTCACGTGCTCGCCTCGGCATCCATCGTCGGTACCGCGACGACGTCCGCCTCAACTCGCGTTACGCAAAGATAGGATGGCACTGGTGTCACGTGCTCGTCTCGGCGTCCGTGGTCGCTACCGCGACGATGTCCGCCTCGACTCGCGTTACGCTAAGACAGGGTGGCACTGGTGTCACGTGCTCGTCTCGACGTCCGTCGTCTCTACCGCGACGACGTCTGCCTTGACTCGCGTTACGCTAAGACAGGGTGGCAATGGTGTCACGTGCTCGTCTCGGTGTCCGTCGTCGCTACCGCGACGACGTCCGCCTCGACTCGCGTTACGCTAAGACAGGGTGGCGCTGGTGTCACCTGCTCGTCTCGGCGTCCGTCGTCGCTACCGCGACCACGTCCGCCTCGACTCGCGTTACGCTAAGACAAGGAGGTGATGGTGTCACCTGCTCATCTCGACGTCCGTCGTCGCTACCGCGACGATGTCCGCCTCGACTCGCGTTACGCTATGACAGGGTGGCAGTACTATCATGTGCTAGTGTCGGCGTCCGTCGTTGCTACCGCGACGACGTCCACCTCGACTCGCGTTACGCTAAGACAGGGTGGCAATGGTGTCACGTGCTCGTCTCGGCGTCCGTCGTCGATACCGCGATGACGTCCGCCTCGACTCGCGTTACCTAAGACAGGGTGGCACTGGTGTCACGTGCTTGTCTCGGCGTCCGTCGTCGGTACCGCGACGACGTCCGCCTCGAC
>NW_021295566.1:23979-25515 GCF_002162155.2 Triticum dicoccoides | reverse complement strand
ACTCGCGTTACGCTAAGACAGGGTGGCAGTACTGTCACGTGCTAGTCTCGGCGTCCGTCGTTGCTACCGCGACGACGTCTGCCTTGACTCGCCTTACGCTAAGACAGGGTGGCAATGGTGTCACGTGCTCATCTCGGTGTCCGTCGTTGCTACCACGACGACGTCCGCCTCGACTCGCGTTACGCTAAGACAGGGTGGCATTGGTGTCAAGTGCTCGTCTCAGCATCCGTCGTCGCTACCGCGACGACGTCCGCCTCAACTCGCGTTACGCTAAGACAGGGTGGCACTGGTGTCACGTGCTCGCCTCGGCATCCATCGTCGGTACCGCGACGACGTCCGCCTCAACTCGCGTTACGCAAAGATAGGATGGCACTGGTGTCACGTGCTCGTCTCGGCGTCCGTCGTCGCTACCGCGACGATGTCCGCCTCGACTCGCGTTACGCTAAGACAGGGTGGCACTGGTGTCACGTGCTCGTCTCGACGTCCGTCGTCTCTACCGCGACAACGTCTGCCTTGACTCGCGTTACGCTAAGACAGGGTGGCAATGGTGTCACGTGCTCGTCTCGGTGTCCGTCGTCGCTACCGCGACGACGTCCGCCTCGACTCGCGTTACGCTAAGACAGGGTGGCGCTGGTGTCACCTGCTCGTCTCGGCGTCCGTCGTCGCTACCGCGACCACGTCCGCCTCGACTCGCGTTACGCTAAGACAGGGAGGTGATGGTGTCACCTGCTCATCTCGACGTCCGTCGTCGCTACCGCGACGATGTCCGCCTCGACTCGCGTTACGCTATGACAGGGTGGCAGTACTATCACGTGCTAGTGTCGGCGTCCGTCGTTGCTACCGCGACGACGTCCACCTCGACTCGCGTTACGCTAAGACAGGGTGGCAATGGTGTCACGTGCTCGTCTCGGCGTCCGTCGTCGATACCGCGATGACGTCCGCCTCGACTCGCGTTACGCTAAGACAGGGTGGCATTGGTGTCAAGTGCTCGTCTCGGCGTCCGGCGTCGCTACCACGACGACGTCCGCCTCAACTCGCGTTACGCTAAGACAGAGTGGCAGTGGTGTCACGTGCTCATCTTGGCGTCCGTCGTCGCTACCGCGAGGACGTCCGCCTCGAGTCGCGTTACGCTAAGACATGGTGGCATTGGTGTCACATGCTTGTCTCGACGTCCGTCGTCGCTACCGCGACGACGTCCGCCTCAACTTGCATTACGCTAAGACAGGGAGGCATTGGTGTCACGTGCTCGTCTCGGCGTCCGTCGTCGCTATCGCGACGATGTACGCCTCAACTCGCGTTACACTAAGACAGGGTGGCACTGGTGTCACGTGCTCGTCTCGGCGTCCATTGTCGCTACCGCGACGACGTCCGCCTCGACTCACATTACGCTAAGACAGGGCGGCAGTGGTGTCACGTGCTCGTATCGGCGTCCGTCGTTGCTACCGCGACGACGTCCGCCTCGACTCGCATTACGCTAACACAGGGCAGCAGTGGTGTCACGTGCTCGTCTCGGCGTCCGTTGTCGCTACACTAAGA
>NW_021295566.1:19997-22075 GCF_002162155.2 Triticum dicoccoides | reverse complement strand
TGACGTCCGCCTCGACTCGCGTTACGCTAACACAGGGCAGCAGTGGTGTCACGTGCTCGTCTCGGCGTCCGTCGTCGCTACACTAAGACAGGGTGGCGTTGGTCTCACGTGCTCATCTCGGCGTCCGTCGTCGCTACAGCGACGACGTCCGCCTCGACTCGTGTTACGCTAAGACAGGGTGGCAATGGTGTCACGTGCTCGTCTCGGTGTCCGTCGTCGCTACCGCGACGACGTCCGCCTCGACTCGCGTTACGCTAAGACAGGGTGGCGCTGGTGTCACCTGCTCGTCTCGGCGTCCGTCGTTGCTACCGCGACGATGTCCGCCTTGACTCGCGTTACGCTAAGACAGGGTGGCAGTACTGTCACGTGCTAGTCTCGGCGTCCGTCGTTGCTACCGCGACGACGTCTGCCTTGACTCGCCTTACGCTAAGACAGGGTGGCAATGGTGTCACGTGCTCATCTCGGTGTCCGTCGTTGCTACCACGACGACGTCCGCCTCGACTCGCGTTACGCTAAGACAGGGTGGCATTGGTGTCAAGTGCTCGTCTCAGCATCCGTCGTCGCTACAGCGACGACGTCCGCCTCAACTCGCGTTACGCTAAGACAGGGTGGCACTAGTGTCACGTGCTCGCCTCGGCGTCCATCGTCGGTACCGCGACGACGTCCGCCTCGACTCGCGTTACGCTAAGACAGGGAGGCAGTGGTGTCACGTGCTCGTCTCGGTGTCCGTCGTCGCTACCGCGACGACATCCGCCTCGACTCGCGTTATGCTAAGACAGGGTGGCACTGGTGTCACGTGCTTGTCTCGGTGTCCGTCGTCGCTACCGCAACGACGTCCGCCTCGACTCGCATTACGCAAAGATAGGATGGCACTGGTGTCACGTGCTCGTCTCGGCGTCCGTCGTCGCTACCGCGACGATGTCCGCCTCGACTCGCGTTACGCTAAGACAGGGTGGCACTGGTGTCACGTGCTCGTCTCGGCGTCCGTCGTCGCTACCGCGACGACGTCTGCCTTGACTCGCGTTACGCTAAGACAGGGTGGCAATGGTGTCACGTGCTCGTCTCGGTGTCCGTCCTCGCTACCGCGACGACGTCCGCCTCGACTCGCGTTACGCTAAGACAGGGTGGCGCTGGTGTCACCTGCTCGTCTCGGCGTCCGTCGTCGCTACCGCGACCACGTCCGCCTCGACTCGCGTTACGCTAAGACAGGGAGGTGATGGTGTCACCTGCTCATCTCGACGTCCGTCGTCGCTACCGCGACGATGTCCGCCTCGACTCGCGTTACGCTATGACAGGGTGGCAGTACTATCACGTGCTAGTGTCGGCGTCCATCGTTGCTACCGCGACGACGTCCGCCTCGACTCGCGTTACGCTAAGACAGGGTGGCAATGGTGTCACGTGTTCGTCTCGGCGTCCGTCGTCGATACCGCGATGACGTCCGCCTCGACTCGCGTTACGCTAAGACAGGGTGGCATTGGTGTCAAGTGCTCGTCTCGGCGTCCGGCGTCGCTACCACGACGACGTCCGCCTCAACTCGCGTTACGCTAAGACAGAGTGGCAGTGGTGTCACGTGCTCATCTTGGCGTCCGTCGTCGCTACCGCGAGGACGTCCGCCTCGAGTCGCGTTACACTAAGACATGGTGGCATTGGTGTCACGTGCTTGTCTCAACGTCCGTCGTCGCTACCGCGACGACGTCCGCCTCAACTTGCGTTACGCTAAGACAGGGAGGCATTGGTGTCACGTGCTCGTCTCGGCGTCCGTCGTCGCTATCGCGACGATGTACGCCTCAACTCGCGTTACGCTAAGACAGGGTGGCACTGGTGTCACGTGCTCGTCTCGGCGTCCATTGTCGCTACCGCGACGACGTCCGCCTCGACTCACATTACGCTAAGACAGGGCAGCAGTGGTGTCACGTGCTCGTATCGGCGTCCGTCGTTGCTACCGCGATGACGTCCGCCTCGACTCGCGTTACGCTAACACAGGGCAGCAGTGGTGTCACGTGCTCGTCTCGGCGTCCGTCGTCGCTACACTAAGACAGGGTGGCGTTGGTCTCACGTGCTCATCTCGGCGTCCGTCG
>NW_021295566.1:17678-18135 GCF_002162155.2 Triticum dicoccoides | reverse complement strand
TCGCGTTACGCTAAGACAACGAGGCGATGGTGTCACCTGCTCGTCTCGGCGTCCGTCGTTGCTACCGCGACGACGTCCGCCTCGACTCGTGTTACGCTAAGACAGGGAGGCGATGGTGTCACCTGCTCGTCTCGGTGTCCGTCGTCGCTACCGCGACAATGTCCGCCTTGACTCGCGTTACGCTAAGACAGGGTGGCAGTACTGTCACGTGCTAGTCTCGGCGTCCGTCGTTGCTACCGCGACGACGTCTGCCTTGACTCGCCTTACGCTAAGACAGGGTGGCAATGGTGTCACGTGCTCATCTCGGCGTCCGTCGTTGCTACCACGACGACATCCGCCTCGACTCGCGTTACGCTAAGACAGGGTGGCATTGGTGTCAAGTGCTCGTCTCAGCGTCCGTCGTCGCTACCGCGACGACGTCCGCCTCAACTCGCGTTACGCTAAGACAGGGTGGCAC
>NW_021295566.1:16149-17500 GCF_002162155.2 Triticum dicoccoides | reverse complement strand
GGTGTCACGTGCTCGCCTCGGCGTCCATCGTCGGTACCGCGACGACGTCCGCCTCGACTCACGTTACGCTAAGACAGGGAGGCAGTGGTGTCACGTGCTCGTCTCGGTGTCCGTCGTCGCTACCGCGACGACATCCGCCTCGACTCGCGTTATGCTAAGACAAGGTGGCACTGGTGTCACGTGCTTGTCTCGGTGTCCGTCGTCGCTACAGCAACGATGTCCGCCTCGACTCGCGTTACGCAAAGATAGGATGGCACTGGTGTCACGTGCTCGTCTCGGAGTCCGTCGTCGCTACCGCGACGATGTCCGCCTCGACTCACGTTACGCTAAGACAGGGTGGCACTGGTGTCACGTGCTCGTCTCGGCGTCCATCGTCGCTACCGCGACGACGTCTGCCTTGACTCGCGTTACGCTAAGACAGGGTGGCAATGGTGTCAAATGCTCGTCTCGGTGTCCGTCGTCGCTACCGCGACGATGTCCGCCTCGACTCGCGTTACGCTAAGACAGGGTGAAGCTGGTGTCACCTGCTCGTCTCGGCGTCCGTCGTCGCTACCGCGACCACGTCCGCCTCGACTCGCGTTACGCTAAGACAGGGAGGTGATGGTGTCACCTGCTCATCTCGACGTTCGTCGTCGCTACCGCGACGATGTCCGCCTCGACTCGCGTTACGCTATGACAGGGTGGCAGTACTATCACGTGCTAGTGTCGGCGTCCGTCGTTGCTACCGCGACGACGTCCGCCTCGACTCGCGTTACGCTAAGACAGGGTGGCAATGGTGTCACGTGCTCGTCTCGGCGTCCGTCGTCGATACCGCGATGACGTCCGCCTCGACTCGCGTTACGCTAAGACAGGGTGGCATTGGTGTCAAGTACTCGTCTCGGCGTCCGGCGTCGCTACCGCGACGACGTCCGCCTCAACTCGCGTTACGCTAAGACAGAGTGGCAGTGGTGTCACGTGCTCATCTTGGCGTCCGTCGTCGCTACCGCGAGGACGTCCGCCTCGAGTCGCGTTACGCTAAGACATGGTGGCATTGGTGTCACGTGCTTGTCTCGACGTCCGTCGTCGCTACCGCGACGACGTCCGCCTCAACTTGCGTTACGCTAAGACAGGGAGGCATTGGTGTCACGTGCTCGTCTCGGCGTCCGTCGTCGCTATCGCGACGATGTACGCCTCAACTCGAGTTACGCTAAGACAGGGTGGCACTGGTGTCACGTGCTCGTCTCGGCGTCCATTGTCGCTACCGCGACGACGTCCGCCTCGACTCACATTACGCTAAGACAGGGCGGCAGTGGTGTCACGTGCTCGTATCGGCGTCCGTCGTTGCTACCGCGACGACGTCCGCCTCGACTCG
>NW_021295566.1:13215-16037 GCF_002162155.2 Triticum dicoccoides | reverse complement strand
GTTACGCTAACACAGGGCAGCAGTGGTGTCACGTGCTCGTCTCGGCGTCCGTCGTCGCTGCACTAGGACAGGGTGGCGTTGGTCTCACGTGCTCGTCTCGGCGTCCGTCGTCACTACCCCGACGACGTCCGCCTCGACTCGCGTTACGCTAAGACAACGAGGCGATGGTGTCACCTGCTCGTCCCGGCGTCCGTCGTTGCTACCGCGACGACGTCCGCCTCGACTCGCGTTATGCTAAGACAGGGAGGCGATGGTGTCACCTGCTCGTCTCGGTGTCCGTCGTCGCTACCGCGACGATGTCCGCCTTGACTCGCATTACGCTAAGACAGGGTGGCAGTACTGTCACGTGCTAGTCTCGGCGTCCGTTGTTGCTACCGCGACGACGTCTGCCTCGACTCGCCTTACGCTAAGACAGGGTGGCAATGGTGTCACGTGCTCATCTCGGCGTCCGTCGTCGCTACCGCGACGACGTCCGCCTCGACTCGCGTTACGCTAAGACAGGGTGGCATTGGTGTCAAGTGCTCGTCTCAGCGTCCGTCGTCGCTACCGCGACGACGTCCGCCTCAACTCGCGTTAAGCTAAGACAGGGTGGCACTGGTGTCACGTGCTCGTCTCGGTGTCCGTTGTCGCTACCGCGACGACATCCGCCTCGACTCGCGTTACGCTAAGACAAGGTGGCGCTGGTGTCACCTGATCGTCTCGCGTCCGTCGTCGCTACCGCGACGACATCCGGCTCGACTCGCGTTACGCTAAGACAACGAGGCGATGGTGTCACCTGCTCGTCTCGGCGTCCATCGTTGCTACCGCGACGACGTCCACCTCGACTCGCGTTACGCTAAGACAGAGAGGCGATGGTGTGACCTGCTCGTCTCGGTGTCCGTCGTCGCTACCGCGATGATGTCCGCCTTGACTCGCGTTACGCTAAGACAGGGTGGCAGTACTGTCACGTGCTAGTCTCGGTGTCTGTCGTTGCTACCGCGACGACGTCTGCCTCGACTCGCCTTACGCTAAGACAGGGTGGCAATGGTGTCACGTGCTCATCTCGGCGTCCTTTGTCGCTACCACGACGACGTCCGCCTCGACACGCGTTACGCTAAGACAGGGTGGCGCTGGTGTCAAGTGCTCGCCTCGGCGTCCATCGTCGGTACCGCGACGACGTCCGCCTCGACTCGCGTTACGCTAAGACAGGGAGGCAGTGGTGTCACGTGCTCGTCTCGGTGTCCGTCATCGCTACCGCGACGACATCCGCCTCGACTCGCATTATGCTAAGACAGGGTGGCACTGGTGTCACGTGCTTGTCTCGGTGTCCGTCGTCGCTATCGCCACGACGTCCGCCTCGACTCGCGTTACGCAAAGATAGGATGGCACTGGTGTCACGTGCTCGTCTTGGCGTCCGTCGTCGCTACCGCGACGATGTCCGCCTCGACTCGTGTTACGCTAAGACAGGGTGGCACTGGTGTCACGTGCTCGTCTCGGCGTCCGTCGTCGCTACCACGACGACGTCCGCCTTGACTCGCGTTACGCTAAGACAGGGTGGCAATGGTGTCACGTGCTCGTCTCGGTGTCCGTCGTCGCTACCGCAACGACGTCCGCTTCGACTCGCGTTACGCTAAGACAGGGTGGCAATGGTGTCACGTGCTCGTCTCGGTGTCCGTCGTCGCTACCGCGACCACGTCCTCCTCGACTCGCGTTACGCTAAGACAGGGAGGTGATGGTGTCACCTGCTCATCTCGACGTCCATCGTCGCTACCGTGACGATGTCCGCCTCGACTCGCGTTACGCTAAGACAGTGTGGCAGTACTATCACGTGCTAGTGTCGGCGTCCGTCGTTGCTACCGCAACGACGTCCGCCTCGACTCACGTTACGCTAAGACAGGGTGGCAATGGTGTCACGTGCTCGTCTCGGCGTCCGTCGTCGATACCGCGATGACGTCCGCCTCGACTCGCGTTACGCTAAGACAGGGTGGCATTGGTGTCAAGTGCTCGTCTCGGCGTCCGGCGTCGCTACCGCGACGACGTCCGCCTCAACTCGCGTTACGCTAAGACAGAGTGGCAGTGGTGTCACGTGCTCATCTTGGCGTCCGTGTCGCTACCGCGACGACGTCCGCCTCGAGTCGCGTTATGCTAAGACATGGTGGCATTGGTGTCACGTGCTTGTCTTGACGTCCGTCATCGCTACCGCGACGACGTCCGCCTCAACTTGCGTTACGCTAAGACAGGGAGGCATTGGTGTCACGTGCTCGTCTCGGCGTCCGTCGTTGCTATCGCGATGATGTACGCGTCAACTCGAGTTACGCTAAGACAGGGTGGCACTGGTGTCACGTGCTCGTCTCGGCGTCCATTGTCGCTACCGCGACGACGTCCGCCTCGACTCACATTACGCTAAGACAGGGCGGCAGTGGTGTCACGTGCTCGTATCGGCGTCCATCGTTGCTACCGCGATGACGTCCGCCTCGACTCGCGTTATGCTAACACAGGGCAGCAGTGGTGTCACGTGCTCGTCTCGGCGTCCGTCGTCGCTACACTAAGACAGGGTGGCGTTGGTCTCATGTGCTCGTCTCGGCGTCCGTCGTCGCTACCACGACGACGTCCGCCTCGACTCGTGTTACGCTAAGACAGGGTGGCACTGGTGTCACGTGCTCGTCTCGGCGTCCATCGTCGCTACCGCGAGGACGTCCGCCTCGACTCGCGTTACGCAAAGACAGGGAGGTAGTGGTGTCATGTGCTCGTCTCGGTGTCCACCGTCGCTACCGCGACGACGTCCGCCTCGACTCGCGTTACCTAAGACAGGGTGGCACTGGTGTCACGTGCTTGTCTCGGCG
>NW_021295566.1:10974-12744 GCF_002162155.2 Triticum dicoccoides | reverse complement strand
GTGTCACGTGCTCGTCTCGGCGTCCGTCGTCGCTACCGCGACGACGTCTGCCTTGACTCGTGTTACGCTAAGACAGGGTGGCAATGGTGTCACGTGCTCGTCTCGGTGTCCGTCGTCGCTACCTCGACGACGTCCGCCTCGACTCGCGTTACGCTAAGACAGGGTGGCGCTGGTGTCACCTGCTCGTCTCGGCGTCCGTCGTCGCTACCGCGACGACGTCCGGCTCGACTCGCGTTACGCTAAGACAACGAGGCGATGGTGTCACCTGCTCGTCTCGGCGTCCGTCGTTGCTACCGCGACGACGTCCGCCTCGACTCGCGTTACGCTAAGACAGGGAGGCGATGGTGTCACCTGCTCGTCTCGGTGTCCGTCGTCGCTACCGCGACGATGTCCGCCTTGACTCGCGTTACGCTAAGACAGGGTGGCAGTACTGTCACGTGCTAGTCTCGGCGTCCGTCGTTGCTACCGCGACGACGTCTGCCTCGACTCGCCTTACGCTAAGACAGGGTGGCAATGGTGTCACGTGCTCATCTCGGCGTCCTTTGTCGCTACCACGACGACGTCCGCCTCGACTCGCGTTACGCTAAGACAGGGTGGCACTGGTGTCAAGTGCTCGCCTCGGCGTCCATCGTCGGTACCGCGACGACGTCCGCCTCGACTCGCGTTATGCTAAGACAGGGAGGCAGTGGTGTCACGTGCTCGTCTCGGTGTCCGTCATCGCTTCCGCGACGGCATCCGCCTCGACTCGCGTTATGCTAAGACAGGGTGGCACTTGTGTCACGTGCTTGTCTCGGTGTCCGTCGTCGCTATCGCAACGACGTCCGCCTCGACTCGCGTTACGCAAAGATAGGATGGCACTGGTGTCACGTGCTCGTCTCGGCGTCCGTCGTCGCTACCGCGACGATGTCCGCCTCGACTCGCGTTAAGCTAAGACAGGGTGGCACTGGTGTTACGTGCTCATCTCGGCGTCCGTCGTCGCTACCACGACGACGTCCGCCTTGACTCGCGTTACGCTAAGACAGGGTGGCAATGGTGTCACGTGCTCGTCTCGGTGTCCGTCGTCGCTACCGCGACGACGTCCGCCTCGACTCGCGTTACGCTAAGACAGGGTGGTGCTGGTGTCACCTGCTCGTCTCGGCGTCCGTCGTTGCTACCGTGACCACGTCCGCCTCGACTCGCGTTACGCTAAGACAGGGAGGTGATGGTGTCACCTGCTCATCTCGACGTCCATCGTCGCTACCGCGACGATGTCCGCCTCGACTCGCGTTACGCTAAGACAGTGTGGCAGTACTATCACGTGCTAGTGTCGGCGTCCGTCGTTGCTACCGCGACGACGTCCGCCTCGACTCGCGTTACGCTAAGACAGGGTGGCAATGGTGTCACGTGCTCGTCTCGGCGTCCGTCGTCGATACCGCGATGACGTCCGCCTCGACTCGCGTTACGCTAAGACAGGGTGGCATTGGTGTCAAGTGCTCGTCTCGGCGTCCGGCGTCGCTACCGCGACGACGTCCGCCTCAACTCGCGTTACGCTAAGACAGAGTGGCAGTGGTGTCACGTGCTCATCTTGGCGTCCGGGTCGGTACCGCGACGACGTCCGCCTCTACTCGCGTTACGCTAAGACAGGGTGGCAGTGGTGTCATGTGCTCGTCTCGGCGTCCGTCGTCGCGGTATCGCTACCGCGACGACGTCCGCCTCGACTCGCGTTATGCTAAGACAGGGTGGCAGTGGTGTCACGTGCTCGTCTCGGCGTCCGTCGTCGCTATCGCGACG
>NW_021295566.1:9551-10964 GCF_002162155.2 Triticum dicoccoides | reverse complement strand
TCCCAGTATCCCATTGACTTAACCTATGTTGTCCCTGGTATTAATCTGTAGATTTTCATAGAGCTTTAATATCATGATGTTCTTGTACGCAGTGTTAATATACGATATTTTTTAAGCACAGTATTCACTCGTGCTGCAATTTATTTCATACAACAGGTTGGTGTGGTCTCAGATTATGATCTGTTAGCACTGGACTTGATATCAGGTATTGTTTGGAATTGTTGTGTAAGTTTCACCTTGTTTATATAATATTTTGTCCATATTATCAGCTATCTTGCATTGATTAACGTTTCAATTTCTTTCCCTTTAGGAAATGGACAGGCCGAAGCGGACATATTTCCTGAGGTGGACAGCACTTGGAAGGTACATTTTGAAAGGCTTGGACGGATAATAGACTTAATTGTGTCGCATGGTTATGCATCTACCTTGACCACCCCCCTCCCTCACATGCACACGCGCATACGCATACACACAAGTTGTAGATGTAGTTTGTCACTGGATGTGGGATGACATGTAGGATTGTAGGAGAGCTCAAATAAAAATTACTTTTGTGAAAGGGAATGATAGGCTTGGGCTCAGTCAAATCAGACTGGCGATGGTGGAAACGGATCTGAGCTTATAGCCACCTTGGCTTGGCAGCCACATGAACCTGGGCTTGATGCAGACTTTGCCCTGACAATCACGGCAGGAATGGCTAGACATTCTCCCAAGCCCTCCTACCACTGCCAGGGCTTGCACAATCTCTCCTGATACGGGGCAAGACCGCAAGGGTGGCCCGTTCTTCACGAATTGGAGGTGGATTTGAAAAGTAGCATAAGAACAAGGCACAAATCCAAAGGAAACACAAGAGAATAACGCTATTGGACAAGGTCCACACCAAGTACTCCTCAAAGCTCAGGCTAAGGTGCATCTTTGATTCAAGAACCAGTGAAAATAACAAGTAACAAGGGTAGTTCTTCTCCAATCTCTAGGAGATATGGAGGTCTTGAGAGATATTCTTCTCCAAATCTGATAGAGGCGAGGGTGTCCCGATCTTTTGATGAGATGATAACTATCGATTTGGTGGAGATGATTTTGACGATCCGACTACAAACATGCACGACGTTGCGGCTTAGCAATCGCTAAACCAATCTCCTGAGGTTATTGACGATGCCGGAAGCATGATCAGCCTCGACTCCGTTACCCTAAGACAGGGTGGGAATGGTGTCACGTGCTCGTCTCGGCGTCCGTCGTCGCTACCGCGACGACGTCCGCCTCGACTCGCGTTACGCTAAGACAGGGTGGCAGTGGTGTCACGTGCTCGTCTCGGTGTCCGTCGTCGCTACCGCGATGACGTCCGCCTCGACTCGCGTTACGCTAAGACAGGGTGGGAATGGTGTCACGTGCTCGTCTCGGCGTTCGTCGTCGCTACCG
>NW_021295566.1:0-8060 GCF_002162155.2 Triticum dicoccoides | reverse complement strand
CCGCCTCGACTCGCGTTACGCTACGACAGGGTGGCACTGGTGTCACGTGCTCGTATCAGCGTCCGTCGTCGCTACCGCGACGACGTCCGCCTTGACTCGTGTTACGCTAAGACAGGGTGGCAATGGTGTCACGTGCTCGTCTCGGTGTCCGTCGTCGCTACCGCGACGACGTCCGCCTCGACTCGCGTTACGCTAAGACAGGGTGGCGCTGGTGTCACCTGCTCGTCTCGGCGTCCGTCGTCGCTACCGCGACGACGTCCGGCTCGACTCGCGTTACGCTAAGACAACGAGGCGATGGTGTCACCTGCTCGTCTCGGCGTCCGTCGTTGCTACCGCGACGATGGCCGCCTCGACTCACGTTACGCTAAGACAGGGAGGCGATGGTGTCACCTGCTCGTCTCGGTGTCCGTCGTCGCTACCGCGATGATGTCCGCCTTGACTCGCGTTACGCTAAGACAGGGTGGCAGTACTGTCACGTGCTAGTCTCGGCGTCCGTCGTTGCTACCGCGACGACGTCTGCCTCGACTCGCCTTACGCTAAGACAGGGTGGCAATGGTGTCACGTGCTCATCTCGGCGTCCGTCGTCGCTACCGCGACGACGTCCGCCTCGACTCGCGTTACGCTAAGACAGGGTGGCATTGGTGTCAAGTGCTCGTCTCAGCGTTCGTCGTCGCTACCGTGACGACGTCCGCCTCAACTCGCGTTACGCTAAGACAGGGTGGCACTGGTGTCACGTGCTCGCCTCGGCGTCCATCGTCGGTACCGCGACGACGTCCGCCTCGACTCGCGTTACGCTAAGACAGGGAGGCAGTGGTGTCATGTGCTCATCTCGGTGTCCGTCGTCGCTACCGCGACGACATCCGCCTTGACTCGCGTTATGCTAAGACAGGGTGGCACTGGTGTCACGTGCTTGTCTCGGTGTCCGTCGTCGCTACCGCGACGATGTCAGGACCCCGACTCGATGTCACATCGATCTAGCCGGTAACACCTCATATCACTTTGCGGCCTCACGCACGGTATCCCCACGGGTGTCGCCTTACCTTTGCCCGGGACCGTTTGCGCCTTTTGGCTCACGTATATGATAGTGTCGCTAGCATCCATATGATAAAGAGCCCGGGCTGACATGACTAGTCGTAAACCCAAAGTGGCACAGACTTACAGGGACAGGCATCCATGACCCAGCTTCGAACGTGTCGGTCATCAGCAAGTGGGTCCGGGCTGTAGCACTGGGCTAGCAGGACTCCGGTAAACCGGGCTGTAGCAGGCTAACAGGACTTCGGTACTCAAAGCGTGACATTTCCCAGAAGGGACAGACACAGGAACGAAGAAGGACACATGCCGGCCAGCCTAAGTGTTCCAGAGCAGTAGCAAGCTACCATGGCTCAGCGGTAACACTAGGAGACATTTCCCGGTAAGAGAGGCTACTAAAGATAAACAACTAGATAGTCAGATCCCACACATACCAAGCATTTCAATCATACACACAATATGCTCGATATGTGCAAATACAACGAAGCATCACAACATGACTCTACGACACAAGTATTTTATTTAAGGCTCAGGGAGCCATACATAACATACACAAAGGTACGGGTCTCACGACCCAACATACAAGTCATACAGTCATACAAACCAGCAGCGGAAGTAACTTGTCTGAGTACAGACAACTAATAAAATAAAAGAGGCTTGGAAAGCCTAGCTATACTACGTGGTCCTTCACAAGCTCAGGGTCACCACCTGGGTCTTTAACCTACTCGTTGATGTCAACGTCTACATAGAACCCATCAGAAGGGGTTGCAGCGTCTTCTGTAAAAATGTAAATTATAGCAACATGAGTACAAAGGTACTCAGCAAGACTTACATCAGATCCTACATACATGCTTAGTATCAAGAAGGGTTGGTGGAGTTATTGCAGCAAGCCAGCTTTGACTCTTGGCTAGACTATCCTACGATACTCCAACTTGAAATGGTTTTGCGCACACGAGTCCACTACTCACCACTTCAATACACTACCGAGGATCCACCTCCGTCTTCCTATGGAAGAGCCATCCTCGGCACTCACACTTATCTTGAGGCTTTTAACAGTTTCCATTTACTTGTCTATGAACTGTATAGGCAACCAAGTAGTCCTTTACCGCGGACGCGGCTATTCGAATAGATTATGATAACCCTGCAGGGGTGTACTTCTTCATACATGTTTCCACCACTTAGCGTCTGCACACGACATGTGCTCGGCAGACTTCAAGCGAAAGCCGACGTGGGTGTAGACCACGACCTACCTAAACACTTAAGCCTCTAGTCCAGGTTTATCGCCTATTCAGGTTCCATCCGCAGGGAGTCCGGCCGGGGTTTCCCATACGGCCCCGAACGATGTGAACAGGGTTCCCGAGATACCTAACGGGTATTCGGTACACCCGGCCACGTACCTACCACATCACAGCCCACCCCTACGGTCAGCGCTGTCCACGGCCTCCAGTAGGCTACAAACACCAGAAACTACTTGCAACTCCTGGACAGAGAGCTAGGGTGAATAAGAAGTCGAGCGGGGTCATATTTCAGGGCCCAATGCATGGTAGTAGCTATATCTTAAATCACGCATACAGATCTCAGTGCTTAAGGTCGGCTTCAATGAAACAACCCACCATGTACTCCTACATGGCCTCTCATCGATACCTTTACCAAATCGTGTTCACCACACCACTCTCATTACCGACATAATCATTTCACTCTAGCCCATCACCCAGATGAACCAGACCTGACACGACTCTAAGCATAGCAGGCATAGCAAGGTAGGAACAACACATACATATGGCTCAATCAACTCCTACACATGCTAGTGGGTTTCATCTAGTTACTGTGGCAATGACAGGTCATGCAGAGGAAATGGGTTCAACTACCGTAGCACACAGCAGTTTGAATCGCGTTGTCTTAATGCAGTAAAAGAGAGCAGAAGCGAGAACATGGGATTGTATCGATATGATCAAATGGTTGGTTGCTTGCCTGATGGTTCGATGCACTGATACGGTTCTTCGTTAGGGTAATCACGGTACTCCTCGGAGGCAGAACCTGTCGCAAAGTACACCGATACACAACCATCACCAAACAATGTGCAACAATATGATGCATGCATGAAACATGGCAATATGAGTGTGTTGGGCTAATGCAACCAAAACCAGAAGGGTTTGAGCAAATTTGAATCAAGGATTCAAATTTCAAATTCAAATATGGCCTTTTAAAGTGCTTTTCCTTGTTCTGCTTAAAACATCAATTTAACTTGTTTGATCATGCATGAAAATAGTACAGATGGATAGATTGGATTTTTCTGATCATTTTTCATATATAATTTGTCCAAATTGGAGTTACAGAATAAAAGTTATGAATTTTTGAAGTTTAAATTATATTCTGGAATTTCCTGATTTAAATTAAATCCAGAAATTATAGTTATTGCGCCAGCATGACGTCATCATGACGTCAGTGGTCAACTGCGGCTGGCTGAGGTCAAACCTGACGTGTGGGGCCCACACGTCAGTGACAGGGGGGTTAAACAGGGTTAAATTAATCCTAATTACTAATTAGTGGCGCTGGGGCCCACTGGTCAGTGTCAGGGGGTTAACTAACAGTGGTCAAGGTGGGTCAAACCCACCGGCGACGTGACGCCGGCGAGGCCCGAGACGGCGGCGCGATGCGGGATCGCGCTACAGGGCACGGGCGAGGCCGTTCTTGGGCTCGTTGGAGAGCTCTT
Source organism: Triticum dicoccoides (assembly GCF_002162155.2). Classification (NCBI taxonomy): domain Eukaryota; kingdom Viridiplantae; phylum Streptophyta; class Magnoliopsida; order Poales; family Poaceae; genus Triticum; species Triticum dicoccoides. Next base: position 4,318 of record NW_021295566.1, on the reverse strand, counting down.
GCTCCCGCGCGTCGAACGGTGGTGGTGGCCGAGCCTGGGGTGGCCGGTACCGTCGACGGCGAGCTCGTGAGCGGCGGCCGGAGTTCGGGTGCGGTCGGAGTCGGCGTTGCAGGGTGTTTGGAGAGGCGTTGGTGCGTGCTGCATGCTCCTAGTGAGGCGTGGAGCACGATAGTGTGCTCGGTTGGGCGCTACGGTGACCGTGGCCACGACGGCGACATCGCCGGCGGCGTGGAGCTCTCGGCCAAGGTGGGGCTAAGGCCTAGAGGTCGAAAGAGACCCGGGAAGAAGGGGGAAACGACTCGGGGGCTCACCGCGGTTGCAGTGGGCGTCGAAGCGGGCTCGGAGACGCGCTGGAGACGGCGAATTCGTCGGCGATGATGGTCGGAGCCCGAAGAGGGGAACGGCGACGTGGCGGCGATGCAGGGCTTCCGGAGGCCCGTGGAGCGGTGGGGAAGAAGAGGGGGTTGTGGCGGAGCTTCTGAGCTAGTCGGGGGAGCGAGGGGTGGCCGGAGATGGCTGCTATGGCGAACGGCGGCGACGGTGGTGTTCGGCCGTGTGAGAGAGAGAGCGAGGGAGAGGAGGGGAGAGCCGGGGGAGAGTGAGAGAGAGCAGGGGGGAGGCGTGGCGTCGTCCGGGGCATCGAGCGAGGAGGGGAGGGCAGGCAAGCAGGAAGAGAGGTGGCGTGGCGCGGTGGCGCGCGCGCGCCGGCCACACTCCCCTCCCTCTGTCGGGACGAAGACGACAGAGGAGGGAGACGGGCTGGGCCGCCTGCTGGCTGGGCCGGCCAGCTGGATGGGCTGCACAGGGAGGAGCCCAGGTAAGCTTCTCCCTTTTATTTTTTTTCTGTTTTCTAATTTCTGACATTTGTTTTGATTTAAATAATATATTAAATCATTTATTTAACTTATGCCAATTTTTGCAGGGGCTAGATATATTATTCCAGAGCTCCTTTAGAAATGGCATAATATTTGGACCATATTTCATATATATAGAAATATATTTCCAATGCAAATATTTATGCATTAATTCCAAATGCCCAAAATAAATGTCCATGAGCCACTAAAAATATTGGTTTGATTTTTATCTCTGTCCAATATTTTCAGAGAGCAACATGAGCATTTTCTTGGACCTTCTTGGAGAAATTTTTATTTGGGTTATTTTCAAAATGATTCAGAGGGTTTCACAAATCCCCATTTCAAGTTAAATGGAATATTAAACATGATGCACACACTCTAATGCATGACTAGCTAGGGTGTGACAACTCACCCCCACTCAAAAGAATCTCGTCCCGAGATTTGGGTTCCTCCGGAAAGAAGGCGGGGTACTCGAGTCGAAGACGATCCTCCCTTTCCCAAGTTGCTTCATCCTCAGAATGGTGCGACCATTGTACTTTGAGGAACTTGATGTTTTGGCGTCGAGTGGTACGCTCGGCCTGATCGAGGATACGAATGGGGTACTCTCGATTTGTAAGATTATCATGGAGATCAAGCGTTTCGTGGTCCACTTCACGGATAGGATCCGAGAAGCAACGCCTGAGTTGAGAAACGTGGAAGACATCGTGGACTCTGGAGAGATGCGGAGGTAGTTCCAACTGGTAGGCAACTTCTCCTCGTTTGGCGAGAATGCGAAAAGGTCCAATGTAACGAGGAGCCAATTTGCCTTTGATACCGAAACGATGGGTTCCCTTCAGAGGGGTGACCCGAAGATAAGCCTTCTCGTCAACCTCGAAAGTCATAGCCTTATGTTTTCGGTCATATTGACTCTTTTGACGAGATTGGGCTGTTTTCAACTTTTCACGAACGATGCGAACTTGTTCTTCTGCTTCCTGAATCATATCCGGGCCAAAGAATTGTCTTTCCCCGGTCTCTGACCAGTTAAGGGGTGTTCGACACCGTCGTCCATAGAGAACTTCAAAAGGGGCTTTACCCAAGCTAGATTGATAGCTGTTGTTATAAGCGAATTCGGCAAATGGAAGGCACTTCTCCCAATCCATTCCGAATGAGATAACAGAGTCTCGAAGCATGTCTTCTAGAATCTGGTTGACGCGTTCCACTTGACCGCTCGACTGAGGGTGGAAGGCGGTGCTAAAGGAGAGACGGGTTCCCATAGCATTTTGGAAACTTTCCCAAAATCGAGAGGTGAAAAGACTTCCTCGATCCGAGTTAATTTCCAAAGGAACACCATGGAGAGACACTATTCGGGAGATGTATAAGTCTGCCAGCTGACTAGCGGTTATACTCTCACGAACAGGTAAGAAATGGGCTACTTTGGAAAGACGATCGACCACGACGAAAATAGCATTATTCCCTCTCTTGGTCCTGGGAAAACCGGTAATGAAATCCATACCAATTTTATCCCATTTCCATTCAGGAATAGCTAAGGGTTGAAGGGTGGCAGCAGGCCGTTGGTGCTCTGCTTTTACACGACGACAAACGTCGCAATTAGCAATATACTGAGCAATTTCTCTCTTCATCCTAGTCCACCAGAACCTCTGGCGTAGGTCCTGATACATCTTAGTACTACCGGGATGAATAGTGAGAGGAGATTCATGAGCCTCCTTAAGGATCAACTGCCGTAGATGCTGGTTTTTGGGAACCACTAGACGGTTCTCAAAGTACACAACACCATGATCATTTGTGGAGAAACAACTAGCACCTCCGCTAGCAATGTTCTCCTTGATCTTAGCTATTCCCTTATCTCGCTTCTGGGCAGCAATGATTTGATCCGTAAGAGTAGGTTTCGCCACTAAGGTGGAAAGAAATCCTTGAGGAACAATGTGAAGGTTAAGCTTCCGAAATTCCTCATGGAGAAGCGGTTGACTTTGTTGTAACATCAGATTGTTACAATAAGATTTACGACTTAGCGCATCAGCCATGACGTTGGCTTTCCCTGGGGTGTAGGTTATTCCTAAGTTGAAATCTGTGATCAACTCGACCCAACGTCTTTGCCTGAGATTCAAATCCGGTTGGGTGAAGATGTACTTCAGACTTTGGTGATTAGTGAATATTTCGCAACGATTACCGAGGAGGTAATGTCGCCAGGTCTTAAGTGCATAGACTACGGCTGCAAGCTCTAGATCATGAGTAGGATAATTCTCCTCATGTGGGTGCAATTGCCGTGAAGCGTAGGAAATTACGTGTCGATCTTGCATGAGAATGCAACCTAGTCCTTGTCGCGAGGCGTCGCAGTAGATAACAAAGTCCTTAGAGAAGTCTGGCGGTACCAGTACGGGAGCAGAAGTCAGGCGTCTTTTCAGTTCCTGAAAGCTGTGCTCACATTGTGGAGTCCACTCGAACTTCTTATCTTTCTTGAGGAGTTCGGTTAGAGGTTTAGCAACCTTGGAGAAGTTCTCGACAAAGCGGCGACAATAGCTCGCTAAGCCCAGAAAGCTCCAAACTTGCTTGACCGATTCAGGTGGAGTCCAATTAAGGACGGCTTGAACTCGCTCAGGGTTAACAGCAATACCTTTACCAGATATTACATGACCCAGATAGGTCACTTCTGACAACCAGAATTCACATTTAGAAAATTTGGCATAAAGGCGATGCTCTCGAAGTTTCTGCAACACTAGCCTTAGATGTTCGGCATGTTCTTCCTCGTTCTTGGAGTAGATGAGTATATCATCGAGGTAAACCACGACGAATTTATCCAAATATTCCATGAAGATTGAGTTCATTAACCGAGAAAAGGTGGCTGGAGCGTTGGTTAAACCGAAGGACATGATGGTGTACTCGTATTGGCCATAACGAGTAACAAAGGCCGTTTTAGGAATGTCCCCGTTTCTGATTTTGATTTGATGGTAGCCCAACCTCAAATCCATCTTGGAGAAGACTGAGGATCCAGCGAGCTGATCGTACAGGTCGTTGATCCTGGGAAGTGGATATTTGTTCTTGATTGTGACCAAATTGACAGGTCGGTAATCTACAACCATCCGGTCCGTACCATCCTTCTTCTTGACGAATAGGACGGGGCAAGCCCACGGAGAAGAGCTAGGTCGGATGAAACCCTTTTTCAAGGACTCATCGAGTTGTTTCTTAAGCTCAGCTAGTTCTAGGGGTGCCATCTTATAAGGTCTTCTAGCAATCGGAACGGTTCCTGGAATGAGGTCTATTACAAACTCAACATCCCTGTCAGGTGGAACACCTGGCAATTCCTCTGGAAAGACATCCGGGAAGTCACGGACTACCGGAACGTCCTCAAGGTCTGGCAAAGGGCTGGCGTTAAGAGAATATAATTGTCGCTTGGCTATTCGGGTCAAGACATTGACTATCTTTCCCGAAGGATGGGTGAGTTGAACAGTCCTAGAGAAGCAATCGAT